>NC_054375.1:17361731-17661731 GCF_017654675.1 Xenopus laevis | reverse complement strand
ACAGGTATGGGGGTGCTACAACCACATGGAAGCCTGGCCTGCAGCATAGCTGCTGAACTTCCAAACAGAATAAATCTGCTACAATACAAAATACAAAAAGGAAAAATTGTGAGAGCACTCCATGGCTAAATAAAAATGTACTAAAATACATTGGAAGTGCTACTGATCTGGCCAAATTAACTACAGACATAGAAAAAAAGAAGAAAAATTGATCAATGCACATTCCCTGGACCCTGTCATATCAGTAATCTATGCAGATGCATGTATTTACAAAGACAGGGGGTTTTTTAGTTACAAAATTATGATCATAAGATTGATAAGCCACCATACCACGTCAAGGTAAAACCCTTATCAATCTTATGATCATAATTTTGTAACTAAAAAACCCCCTGTCTTTGAATTAATTGATATTGGTAAATTGCTAAGCGACACATTGTTTCAAGAGTCAGAATCTGCAGTTCAGAGAACAGAAAGGGACAGAAAAAGAGTGAGAGCCAATCACTACGACAGTTACACATGACTGTAAACATAGTGAGAATAAGGAATTAATTGATAATGGGAAGTTGCTTAAAGGTACATTGTTTCAGGAGTCAGAACCAACAGATCAGAGAACAGAAAGGGACAGAAAAAGAGTAAGAGCCAATCACTATGACAGTTACACATGACTGTAAACATAGCGAGAATGAGGAATTAATTGATAATGGGAAGTTGCTTAGAGGTACATTGTTTCAGGAGTCAGAACCAACAGTTCAGAGAACAGAAAAAGAGTGACAACCAATCACTATGACAGTTAAACATGACTATAAACCTAGTGAGAATGAGGAATTAATTGATATTGGTAAGTTGCTAAGCAACGCATTGTTTCAAGAGTCAGAACCTGCAGTTCAGAGAACAGAAAGGGACAGAAAAAGAGTGACAACCAATCACTATGACAGTTACACATGACTGTAAACCTAGTGACAATGAGGAATTAAATGATCTTGGGAAGTTGCTAAGAGATACATTGTTGAGGAGTCAGAACCAGCAGTTCAGAGAACAGTAAAAGAGTGAAAGCCAATCACTATGACAGTTACACATGACTGTAAACCTAGTGAGAATGAGGACTTAATTTATATTGGGAAGTTTATTTGAGGTACATTGTTTCAGGAGTCAGAACCAGCAGTTCAGAGAACAGAAAAAGAGTGAGAGCCAATCACTATTACAGTTACACATGACTGTAAACCTAGTGACAATGAGGAATTAATTGATATTGGTAAGTTGCTAAGCGACAATTGTTTCAAGAGTCAGAACCTGCAGTTCAGAGAACAGAAAGGGACAGAGAAAGAGTGATAGCCATTCACTATGACTGTTACACATGACTGTAAACCTACTGCGAATAAATAATTAATTGATATTGGGAAGTTGCTAAGAGATACATTGTTTCTGGAGTCAGAACCAACAGTTCAGAGAACAGAAAAAGAGTGACATACAATCACTATGACAGTTACACATGACTGTAAACCTAGTGACAATGAGGAATTAATTGATATTGGGAAGCTGCTAAGCAACGCATTGCTTCAGGAGTCAGAACCATCAGTTCAGAGAACAGAAAGGGATGGAAAAAGAGTGACAGCCAATCACTATGACTGTTACACATGACTGTAAACCTACTGCGAATAAATAATTAATTGATATTGGGAAGTTGCTAAGAGATACATTGTTTCAGGAGTCAGAACCAACAGTTCAGAGAACAGAAAAAGAGTGACATACAATCACTATGACAGTTACACATGACTGTAAACCTAGTGACAATGAGGAATTAATTGATATTGGGAAGCTGCTAAGCAACGCATTGCTTCAGGAGTCAGAACCATCAGTTCAGAGAACAGAAAGGGACGGAAAAAGAGTGACAGCCAATCACTATGACAGTTACGCATGACTGTAAACCTAGTGAGAATGAGGACGTAATTTATATTGGGAAGTTTATTAGAGGTACATTGTTTCAGGAGTCAGAACCAGCAGTTCAGAGAACAGAAAAGAGTGACAGCCAATAACTATGAAAGTTACACATGACTGTAAACCTAGTGAGAATGAGGAATTAATTGATAATGGGAAGTTGCTAAGAGATATATTGTTTCAAGAGTCAGAACCTGCAGTTCAGAGAACAGAAAGGGACAGAGAAAGAGTGATAGCCATTCACTATGACTGTTACACATGACTGTAAACCTAGTTCGAATAAATAATTAATTGATATTGGGAAGTTGCTAAGAGATACATTGTTTCAGGAGTCAGAACCAACAGTTCAGAGAACAGAAAAAGAGTGACATACAATCACTATGACAGTTACACATGACTGTAAACCTAGTGACCATGAGGAATTAATTGATATTGGGAAGCTGCTAAGCAACGCATTGCTTCAGGAGTCAGAACCATCAGTTCAGAGAACAGAAAGGGACAGAAAAAGAGTGACAGCCAATCACTATGACAGTTACACATGACTGTAAACCTAGTGAGAATGAGGACGTAATTTATATTGGGAAGTTTATTAGAGGTACATTGTTTCAGGAGTCAGAACCAGCAGTTCAGAGAACAGAAAAGAGTGACGGCCAATAACTATGACAGTTACACATGAATGTAAACCTAGTGAGAATGAGGAATTAATTGATTATGGGAAGTTGCTAAGAGATATATTGCTTCAGGAGTCAGAACCATCAGTTCAGAGAGCAGAAAGGGACAGAAAAAGAGTGAGAGCCAATCACTACGACAGTTACACATGACTGTAAACATAGTGAGAATAAGGAATTAATTGATAATGGGAAGTTGCTTAAAGGTACATTGTTTCAGGAGTCAGAACCAACAGATCAGAGAACAGAAAGGGACAGAAAAAGAGTAAGAGCCAATCACTATGACAGTTACACATGACTGTAAACATAGCGAGAATGAGGAATTAATTGATAATGGGAAGTTGCTTAGAGGTACATTGTTTCAGGAGTCAGAACCAACAGTTCAGAGAACAGAAAAAGAGTGACAACCAATCACTATGACAGTTAAACATGACTATAAACCTAGTGAGAATGAGGAATTAATTGATATTGGTAAGTTGCTAAGCAACGCATTGTTTCAAGAGTCAGAACCTGCAGTTCAGAGAACAGAAAGGGACAGAAAAAGAGTGACAACCAATCACTATGACAGTTACACATGACTGTAAATCTAGTGACAATGAGGAATTAAATGATCTTGGGAAGTTGCTAAGAGATACATTGTTGAGGAGTCAGAACCAGCAGTTCAGAGAACAGTAAAAGAGTGAAAGCCAATCACTATGACAGTTACACATGACTGTAAACCTAGTGAGAATGAGGACTTAATTTATATTGGGAAGTTTATTTGAGGTACATTGTTTCAGGAGTCAGAACCAGCAGTTCAGAGAACAGAAAAAGAGTGAGAGCCAATCACTATTACAGTTACACATGACTGTAAACCTAGTGACAATGAGGAATTAATTGATATTGGTAAGTTGCTAAGCGACAATTGTTTCAAGAGTCAGAACCTGCAGTTCAGAGAACAGAAAGGGACAGAGAAAGAGTGATAGCCATTCACTATGACTGTTACACATGACTGTAAACCTACTGCGAATAAATAATTAATTGATATTGGGAAGTTGCTAAGAGATACATTGTTTCTGGAGTCAGAACCAACAGTTCAGAGAACAGAAAAGAGTGACATACAATCACTATGACAGTTACACATGACTGTAAACCTAGTGACAATGAGGAATTAATTGATATTGGGAAGCTGCTAAGCAACGCATTGCTTCAGGAGTCAGAACCATCAGTTCAGAGAACAGAAAGGGATGGAAAAAGAGTGACAGCCAATCACTATGACTGTTACACATGACTGTAAACCTACTGCGAATAAATAATTAATTGATATTGGGAAGTTGCTAAGAGATACATTGTTTCAGGAGTCAGAACCAACAGTTCAGAGAACAGAAAAAGAGTGACATACAATCACTATGACAGTTACACATGACTGTAAACCTAGTGACAATGAGGAATTAATTGATATTGGGAAGCTGCTAAGCAACGCATTGCTTCAGGAGTCAGAACCATCAGTTCAGAGAACAGAAAGGGACGGAAAAAGAGTGACAGCCAATCACTATGACAGTTACGCATGACTGTAAACCTAGTGAGAATGAGGACGTAATTTATATTGGGAAGTTTATTAGAGGTACATTGTTTCAGGAGTCAGAACCAGCAGTTCAGAGAACAGAAAAGAGTGACAGCCAATAACTATGAAAGTTACACATGACTGTAAACCTAGTGAGAATGAGGAATTAATTGATAATGGGAAGTTGCTAAGAGATATATTGTTTCAAGAGTCAGAACCTGCAGTTCAGAGAACAGAAAGGGACAGAGAAAGAGTGATAGCCATTCACTATGACTGTTACACATGACTGTAAACCTAGTTCGAATAAATAATTAATTGATATTGGGAAGTTGCTAAGAGATACATTGTTTCAGGAGTCAGAACCAACAGTTCAGAGAACAGAAAAAGAGTGACATACAATCACTATGACAGTTACACATGACTGTAAACCTAGTGACCATGAGGAATTAATTGATATTGGGAAGCTGCTAAGCAACGCATTGCTTCAGGAGTCAGAACCATCAGTTCAGAGAACAGAAAGGGACAGAAAAAGAGTGACAGCCAATCACTATGACAGTTACACATGACTGTAAACCTAGTGAGAATGAGGACGTAATTTATATTGGGAAGTTTATTAGAGGTACATTGTTTCAGGAGTCAGAACCAGCAGTTCAGAGAACAGAAAAGAGTGACGGCCAATAACTATGACAGTTACACATGAATGTAAACCTAGTGAGAATGAGGAATTAATTGATTATGGGAAGTTGCTAAGAGATATATTGCTTCAGGAGTCAGAACCATCAGTTCAGAGAGCAGAAAGGGACAGAAAAAGAGTGACAGCCAATCACTATGACAGTTACACATGACAGTAAACCTAGTGAGAATGAGGAATTAATTGATAATGGGAAGTTGCTTATAGGTACATTGTTTCAGGAGTCAGAACCAACAGTTCAGAGAACAGAAAAAGAGTGACAACCAATCACTATGACAGTAACACATGACTATAAACCTAGTGATAATGAGGAATTAAAGGGGATGTAAAGTCACTTCCAGTACAATGCATATTTGTGACTTCCTCAGATAGATTAGCATATCTGTCTTGTTTTTAACTCGAAAATTTATGTGTATTAGGCTTAAATATCATGTCCCCTTTACCTGTGCAGAGCTCCTCTATCTTCAGCGTCTGCAGGGGGCGTGTAACCTGATCCTGCAAGAGCTCTTACTTCCTGCCACTGATTGACAGCTCACTGTTCCTCATGTAATTTGAGACGCATAGTGAGGCACACAGTCACGTCTATAACTGTCTCCATTATCTGCAATACCTAGCTGTGTTCCAGAAGAGAAAGGTATTGATTTGAGGTCAGCTATAGTATTTTATTGTTAACATACTCTTATTGTGCTATTATTTCTCACTAAGAAAACGATCTATATTCCAATCTGTTAAATTAATATGAATTTTATCAGTTACAAACTCGATCAATATGCTAATCTATGTGATGTAGTCGCAGATATGAATATGAATTCAGATCCACTCACTAAACATAATATAGACAGGTTTTATTACAGAGCATTATTGCTATGCAATCTACACTGGCTGAAACCAAGATGGTGAATTACATAAACATACCAGTGTAATGAATTTTTGCTGCCCATGGTGCAGTTTTTTCAAAGGAAAAAAATGGATTCTCTGAATTATCACACTGTGTAATAGTGTCACAGAAGGTGGCCTAGCTGCGGAAATAATACCATCATTTAGCTAGATAAATGTAAACAATCAGATCACACTAGAAAATTAAAGTTATGGTGTGCCCTATTCTGCTTACAAAACTCCGAACTGACCTATGCTCCCTGGGTGTACCACAATCTACCTGCCCTATGCTCCCTGGGTGTACCCAACTCCACTTACCAAAATCCTAAATGCACTGTGCTCCCTGGGTGTACCATAATCTACCTGCCCTATACTCCCTGGGTGTACCCTACTCCGCTTACCAAAATCCTAACTGCACCATGCTTCCTGGGTGTACCGTAATCTAACTGCCCTATGCTCCCTGGGTGTGCCCTACTCCATTTACCAAAATCCTAACTGCACTATGCTCCCTGGGTTTTCCATAATCTACCTGCCCTATGCTCCCTGGGTGTACCCTACTCTGCTAACCAAACTCCTAACTGACCTATGATCCCTGAGTGTACCAAAATCTACCTGCCCTATGCGCCCTGGGTGTACCCTACTCCGCTTACCAAAATCCTAACTGCACTATGCTTCTTGGGTGTACCGTAATCTATCTGCACTATGCTCCCTGGGTGTACCCTACTCCGCTTACCAAAATCCTAACTGCACTATGCTCCCTGGGTTTTCCATAATCTACCTGCCCTATGCTCCCTGGGTGTACCCAACTCCACTTACGAAAATCCTAAACGCACTGTGCTCCCTGGGTGTACCATAATCTACCTGCCCTATACTCCCTGGGTGTACCCTACTCCGCTTACCAAAATCCTAACTGCACCATTCTTCCTGGGTGTACCATAATCTAACTGCCTTATGCTCCCTGGGTGTGCCCTACTCCATTTACCAAAATCCTAACTGCACTATGCTCCCTGGGTTTTCCATAATCTACCTGCCCTATGCTCCCTTGGTGTACTCTACTCTGCTAACCAAACTCCTAACTGACCTATGATCCCTGAGTGTACCAAAATCTACCTGCCCTATGCGCCCTGGGTGTACCCTACTCCGCTTACCAAAATCCTAACTGCACTATGCTTCTTGGGTGTACCGTAATCTATCTGCACTATGCTCCCTGGGTGTACCCTACTCCGCTTACCAAAATCCTAACTGCACTATGCTCCCTGGATTTTCCATAATCTACCTGCCCTATGCTGCCTGGGTGTACCCTTCTCGTTTTACCAAACTCCTAACTGACCTTTTCTTCCTGGGTGTACCACAATCTACCTGCCCTATGCTCCCTGGGTGTACTCTACTCCACCTATCAAAATCCTAACTGCACTATGCTCCCTGGGTGTACCATAATCTACCTGCTCTATGCTCTCTGGGTGTACCCTTCTCCGCTTACCAAACTCCTAACTGACCTATGCTCCCTGGGTATACCACAATCTACCTGCCCTATTCTCCCTGGGTGTGCTCTACTCCAATTTTCAAAATCCTAACTGCACTATACTAACTGTACCATAATCTACTTGCCCTATGCTCCCTGGGTGTACCATAATCTACCTGCCCTATGCTCCCTGGGTGTATCCTACTCCACTTACCAAACTCCTAACTGACCTATGCTCCCAGGGTGTACCATAATCTACCTGCCCTATGCTCTCTGGGTGTACCCTACCCTCCTTACCAAAATCCTAACTGCGCTATGCTCCCTGGGTGTACCATAATCTACCTGCCCCTATGCTCCCTGGCTGTAGCCTACTACGCTTACCAAAATCCTAACTGCACTATGCTCCCTGGGTGTTCCATAATCAAACTGCCCTATGATCCCTTGGTGTATCCAACTCCGCTTACCAAAATCCTAACTGAACTGTGCTCCCTGGGTGTACCATAATCTACCTGCCCTATGCTCCCTGGGTGTACCCTACTCCGCTTACCAAACTCCTAACTGCACTATGCTCCCTGGGTGTACCAAAATCTGCCTGCCCTATACTCCATGGGTATACCCTACTCCGCTTACCAAAATCCCAACTGCACTGTGCTCCCTGGGTGTACCAGACTCAACATGCCCTATTCTCCCTGTATGTACCATAATCTACCTGCCCTATGGTCTCTGGGTGTACCCTACTTTTCTTACCAAAAACCTAACTGCACTATGCTCCCTGGGTGTACCATAATCTACCTGCCCTATGCTCCCTGGGTGTATCCTACTCCACTTATCAAAATCCTAACTGCACTTTGCTCCCTGGGTATACCACAATCTACCTGCCCTATGCTCCCTGGGTGTACTCTACTCCACTTACCAAACTCCTAACAGCACTATGCTCCCTGGGTGTACTCTACTCCACTTTTCAAAATCCTAACTGCACTATACTAACTGTACCATAATCTATCTGCCCTATGCTCCCTGGGTGTACCCTACTCCACTTACCAAACTCCTAACAGCACTATGCTCCCTGGGTGTACCACAATCTAGGTAGATTGTGGTACACCCAGGGAGCATTGTGCAGATTGGAGTTTGGTGCAGGAGTTTAGGAGGTGCCCTATGCTCCCTGGGTGTACTCTACTCCACTTATCAAAATCCTAACTGCACTATGCTCCCAGGGTGTACCATAACCTACCTGCCCTATGCTCCCTGGGTGTATCGTACTCCACTTACCAAACTCCTAACTGACCTATGCTCCCTGGATGTACCATAATCTACCTGCCCTATGCTCTCTGGGTGTACCCTAACCTCCTTACCAAAATCCTAACTGCGCTATACTCCCTGGGTGTACCATAATCTACCTGCCCCTATGCTCCCTGGCTGTACCCTACTCCGCTTACCAAAATCTTAACTGCACTATGCTCCCTGGTTGTTCCATAATCGAACTGCCCTATGCTCCCTTGGTGTATCCAACTCCGCTTTCCAAAATCCTAACTGAACTGTGCTCCCTGGGTGTACCATAATCTACCTGCCCCTATGCTCCCTGGCTGTACCCTACTCCGCTTACCAAAATCTTAACTGCACTATGCTCCCTGGTTGTTCCATAATCGAACTGCCCTATGCTCCCTTGGTGTATCCAACTCCGCTTTCCAAAATCCTAACTGAACTGTGCTCCCTGGGTGTACCATAATCTACCTGCCCTATGCTCACTGGGTGTACCCTACTCCGCTTACCAAACTCCTAACTGCACTATGCTCCCTGGGTGTACCAAAATCTGCCTGCCCTATACTTCATGGGTATACCCTACTCCGCTTACCAAAATCCTAACTGCACTATGCTCCCTGGGTGTACCAGACTCTACATGCCCTATTCTCCCTGGGTGTACCATAATCTACGTGCCCTATGGTCTCTGGGTGTACCCAACTTTTCTTACCAAAAACCTAACTGCACTATGCTCCCTGGGTGTACCATAATCTACCTGCCCTATGCTCCCTGGGTGTACCCTACTCCGCTTACCAAAATCCTAACTGCCCTATGTTCCCTGGGTGTACCATAATCTACTCGTCCTATGCTCCCTGGGTGTACCCTACTCTGATTACTAAAATCCTAACTGCTCTAAACTCCCTGGGTGTACCATAATCTACATGCCCTATACTCCCTGGGTGTATCCTACTCCGCTTACCAAAATCCTAACTGACCTATGCTCCCTGGGTGTACCACAATCTACCTGCCCTATGCTCCCTGGGTATACCCTACTCCACCTACCAAACTCCTAACTGACCTCTGCTCCCGGGGTGTACCACAATCTAACTGCCCTATGCTCCCTGGGTGTACCCTACTCCGTTTACCAAACTCCTAACTGCACTATGCTCCCTGGGTGTACCATAATCTACCTGCCCTATGCTCCCTGGGTGTACCCTATTCCGCTTACCAAACTCCTAACTGCACTATGCTCCCTGGGTGTACCATAATCTAACTGCCCTATGCTCCCTGGGTGTACCCTACTCTGGTTACCGAACTCCTAACTGCACTATGCTCCCTGGGTGTTCCATAATCGACCTGCCCTATGCTCCCTGGGTGTACCTTACTCCGCTTACCGAAATCCTAACTGCACTATGCTTCCTGGGTGTACCGTAATCTACCTGCCCTATGCTCCCTGGGTGAACTCTACTCCACTTTTCAAACTAATAACTGTACAATGCTAACTGTACCATAATCTACCTGCCCTATGCTCCCTTGGTGTACCATAATCTACCTGCCCTATGCTCCCTGGGTGTACCAAAATCTGCCTGCCCTATACTCCATGGGTATACCCTACTCCGCTTACCAAAATCCTAACTGCCCTATGCTCCCTGGGTGTACCATAATCTACCTGCCCTATGGTCTCTGGGTGTACCCTACTTTTCTTACCAAAAACCTAACTGCACTATGCTCCCTGGGTGTACCATAATCTACCTGCCCTATGCTCCCTGGGTGTATCCTACTCCACTTATCAAAATCCTAACTGCACTATGCTCCCTGGGTGTACCATAATCTACCTGCCCTATGCTCCCTGGGTGTACCCTACTCCGCTTACCAAAATCCTAACTGCCCTATGCTCCCTGGGTGTACCATAATCTACCTGCCCTATGCTCCCTGGGTGTACCCTACTCTGGTTACCAAACTCCTAACTGCACTATGCTCCCTGTGTGTTCCATAATCGACCTGCCCTATGCTATCTGGGTGTACCTTACTCCGCTTACCAAACTCCTAACTGTACTATGTTCCCTGGGTGTACCATAATCTACCTGCCCTATGCTCCCTGGGTATACCCTACTCTGGTTACCAAACTCCTAACTGCACTATGCTCCCTGGGTGTACCGTAATCTACCTGCCCTATGCTCCCTGGGTGAACTCTACTCCACTTTTCAAACTAATAACTGTACAATGCTAACTGTACCATAATCTACCTGCCCTATGCTCCCTTGGTGTACCATAATCTACCTGCCCTATGCTCCCTGGGTGTACCAAAATCTGCCTGCCCTATACTCCATGGGTATACCCTACTCCGCTTACCAAAATCCTAACTGCCCTATGCTCCCTGGGTGTACCATAATCTACCTGCCCTATGGTCTCTGGGTGTACCCTACTTTTCTTACCAAAAACCTAACTGCACTATGCTCCCTGGGTGTACCATAATCTACCTGCCCTATGCTCCCTGGGTGTATCCTACTCCACTTATCAAAATCCTAACTGCACTATGCTCCCTGGGTGTACCATAATCTACCTGCCCTATGCTCCCTGGGTGTACCCTACTCCGCTTACCAAAATCCTAACTGCCCTATGCTCCCTGGGTGTACCATAATCTACCTGCCCTATGCTCCCTGGGTGTACCCTACTCTGGTTACCAAACTCCTAACTGCACTATGCTCCCTGTGTGTTCCATAATCGACCTGCCCTATGCTATCTGGGTGTACCTTACTCCGCTTACCAAACTCCTAACTGTACTATGTTCCCTGGGTGTACCATAATCGACCTGCCCTATGCTATCTGGGTGTACCTTACTCCGCTTACCAAACTCCTAACTGTACTATGTTCCCTGGGTGTACCATAATCTACCTGCCCTATGCTCCCTGGGTATACCCTACTCTGGTTACCAAACTCCTAACTGCACTATGCTCCCTGGGTGTACCATAATCGACCTGCCCTATGCTTCCTAGGTGTATTCTACTCAGTTTTCCAAAATCCTAACTGCACTATGCTCCCTGGGTGTACCATAATCTACCTGCCCTATGCTCCCTGGGTTTACCCTTCTCCGCTTACCAAACTCCTCCTAACTGCACTATGCTCCCTGGGTGTACCGTAATCTACCTGCCCTATGCTCCCTGAGTGTACCCTACTCCGCTTACCGAAATCCTTACTGCACTATGCTCCCTGGGTGTTCCATAATCTACCTGCCCTATGCTCCCTGGGTGTATCCTACTCCGCTTACCAAACTCCTAACTGATCTATGCTCCCTGGGTGTACCACAATCTACCTGCCCTATGCTCCTTGACTGTACCCTACTCCGCTTACCAAAATCCTAACTGCACTATGCTCCCTGGGTGTTCCATAATCTACCTGCCCTATGCTCCCTGGGTGTATCCTACTCCGCTTACCAAACTCCTAACTGATCTATGCTCCCTGGGTGTACCACAATCTACCTGCCTTATGCTCCCTGGCTGTACCCTACTCCGCTTACCAAAATCCTAACTGCAGTATGCTCCCTGGGTGTTCCATAATCTACCTGCCCTATGCTCCCTGGGTGTATCCTACTCCGCTTACCAAACTCCTAATTGACCTTTGCTCCCTGGGTGTACCATAATCTACCTGCCCCATGCTTCCTGGGTGTATCCTACTCCGCTTACCAAAGTCCTAACTGCACTACGCTCCCTGGGTATACCATAATCTACCTGCCCTATGCTCCCTGGGTGTACCCTACTCCGCTTACCAAACTCTTTACCAGGTCCAGACTGAGAATTAAAATAGGCCCTGGCATTTCAAGTACATAGAGGCCCAAACAGCCCCCACCAGCCCATTAAATACTGACTTTCTATGCACCTTATCGCAGCCCCTTTGGAATTTGCTAGAACCCACAGATTGCCAGTCCGGGCCTGCTCCTAACTGCACTATGCTCCCTGGGTGTACCATAATCTACCTGCCCTATGCTCCCTGGGTTTACCCTTCTCCGCTTACCAAACTCCTCCTAACTGCACTATGCTCCCTGGGTGTACCATAATCTACCTGCCCTATGCTCCCTGAGTGTACCCTACTCCGCTTACCGAAATCCTTACTGCACTATGCTCCCTGGGTGTACCACAATCTACCTGCCCTATGCTCCTTGGCTGTACCCTACTCCGCTTACCAAAATCCTAACTGCACTATGCTCCCTGGGTGTTCCATAATCTACCTGCCCTATGCTCCCTGGGTGTATCCTACTCCGCTTACCAAACGCCTAACTGATCTATGCTCCCTGGGTGTACCACAATCTACCTGCCTTATGCTCCCTGGCTGTACCCTACTCCGCTTACCAAAATCCCAACTGCAGTATGCTCCCTGGGTGTTCCATAATCTACCTGCCCTATCCTCCCTGGGTGTATCCTACTCCGCTTACCAAACTCCTAATTGACCTTTGCTCCCTGGGTGTACCATAATCTACCTGCCCCATGCTTCCTGGGTGTATCCTACTCCGCTTACCAAAGTCCTAACTGCACTACGCTCCCTGGGTGTACCATAATCTACCTGCCCTATGCTCCCTGGGTGTACCCTACTCCGCTTACCAAACTCTTTACCAGGTCCAGACTGAGAATTAAAATAGGCCCTGGCATTTCAAGTACATAGAGGCCCAAACAGCCCCCACCAGCCCATTAAATACTGACTTTCTATGGCACCTTATCGCAGCCCCTTTGGAATTTGCCAGAACCCACAGATTGCCAGTCCGGGCCTGCTCCTAACTGCACTATGGTCCCTGGGTGTACCATAATCTACCTGCCCTATGCTCCCTGGGTGTACCCTACTCTGCTTACCGAAATCTTAACTGCACTATGCTCCCTGGGTGTACCATAATCTACCTGCCCTATGCTCCCTGACTGTACCTTATGCCGTTTACCAAACTCCTAACTGCACTATGATCCCTGGGTGTTCCATAATCGACCTGCCCTATGCCCCCTGGGTGTATCCTACTCCGCTTACCAGACTCCTAACTGACCTATGCTCCCTGGGTGTACCACAATCCACCTGCCCTATGCTCCCTGGCTGTACCCTTCTCCTCTTACCAAAATCCTACCTGCACTATGCTCCCTGGGTGTACCATAATCTACCTGCCCTATGCTCCCTGGGTTTACCCTTCTCCGCTTACCAAACTCCTCCTAACTGCACTATGCTCCCTGGGTGTACCACAATCTACCTGCCCTATGCTCCCTGGGTGTACTCTACTCCATTTATCAAAATCCTAACTGCACTATGCTTCCTGGGTGTACCACAATCTTCCTTCCATATGCTCTTTGGGTGTACCCTACTCTGCTTACCAAGATCCTATCTGCACTATGCTCCCTGGGTGTACCATAATATACCTGCCCTATGCTCCCTGGGTGTATCCTACTCCAATAATTAAAGTCCTAACTGACCTATGCTCCCTGGGTGTAACACAATCAATCTGCCCTATGCTCCCTTGGTGTACTCTACTCTGTTTACCAAAATGCTAACTGCACTATGCTCCCTGGGTGTACCATAATCTACCTGGCCTATGCTCCCTGGGTGTACCCTACTCTGCTTTCCAAACTCCTAACTGACCTATGCTCCCTGGGTGTAACACAATCTACCTGCCCTATGTTTCTCAGGTATGCTCTACTTTCCCTGCCATATGCTTTATCAAAGAAAGCATGTTTATGTCTTTCAAAGTTTATAAATCAGAATATATTTTATTGTAAATGAAATTAAAAATCAACTTTTTTTTTCATTTTGCAGTGAAAATGGACCAAGAAAATATAACTGCTGATTCTCCAGCTGATACCTCTGTAGAGATAGAGGATGATTCCATATCTTCTTCCGAACCATCGTTGGCAATGGATGAAAGTGTAATATATCTAATAATTTTATTATATACTTGAAATTATCATTTCTGTAATAGAGATAATGCATATATAATTCAAAATAAAATGATATATGTTGGTATCTTTAGTATCTTTAGTTACACCCTTATAAATTTTTGGCATTTTTAGAAGTAATGCATCATATAAGAGTCCAACTTTTGTTTCCTCATTAGGACTTTTCTCAAGGTACAAATTAGGACCCACACGTTATACTCTTATATCATCCATTGTTAATAAAAAGGAATATATTTTACAAGGTTGCAGTGCCGGGCCAACGCGGGTAGGCGCCCTAGGCAGCCTGGCCCAGCAAAGCGCCCAATACGCGAGTGCGCATGCGCGAAAAGACACAAGTGCGCATGCGCACTAGTATTTTTCACGCATGCGCTCTCGCGCAAACGTGCATATCGGCCAGAGCAGGGACCGCACTAGGGGATAGCAGTGGCAGAGAAGGTGCGTGCCTGGCGCCCCTCTAGCTTTGCGCCCTAGGCACGTGCCTACTTTTCCTACCGCTAGTTCCGGCCATGCAAGGTTGTGACAGTTCGAGGAATCGGGTATATAAAAGTTGTTTACCTAGATTCCTAAAAGGAAATATGGCCTTCGAGTGTGGATACTCAACACATCGTTATATGATTATATTGAAATATATATATATTTTTTTTTTACAGTTACTTAGACTACATCATCGCATGAGAAATAACCTTGGTGATTCAATTAACGGCCAATGTGTCCCCTACAATCCGATCTGTACGCTTCAAGTGAGAGAACGAAGAAGGAGACAGAGGGAAGACCCTAAAGTAGGGAATACTAATTGGTGCAAATGTGGTAACTGCATACCTATGCCGACAGCACGAGAATCGGTTTGTTGTAAGGACATAACAAATCTACAGCAGCATTTCTCTGACGATGTACAGTGTATTACCCATGTCCAAGAAATGCTGGATCACTGTGTAGAAAAGAGATATCTTGAATTTACAATAAGGAATGCAAGGATGGCTACGCAGATCGAGATGAATAATCACTATAACAGGTAAGGTTTTTAATTTGTTTCACTGTCCTATCACTGTTTATGCTTTTCCTATATCCATATCTTTCTTCCTCTCTCTCCTATTTCTCTTATACTGCCTCTGTCACTCTTCATATCTATTGTCCTCTCTTTTGTTTCTATTTTCAACCTTTTTACATTCTTTTTTTGTATTGGCAGAGTCATGCGCAGAGGTGCCTATAGAGCCTTTACTATATGGACCCATGGATTTCTTGGACAAAAAAATCGAATTGTCATTCCAGCTTGTTTTGTGAATTTAATTAGACTTACTTACCGTGATCCTGCTGGAATTTATGTAGGTTTTAAACAAGCAGAGGATAATCCTGCTTTAAAAATGGCTCTTGACTAAAATGTTATTTTTTTGCAGAATCTAAATACAAATAGTTGTAATAAATGATTATAGTTTGTATTGTGTATCGATAATTTAACTACTTATTGTAAAAAAAATTTAAATACATTTTTTTTTACAATTCTCTTATTGATTATTTTTATCTATATAAGTAATTTTTGGATTTGGGTTATTGGTTTAATCAGAATTTTGTTTAATTTAAATTAGTACACAAGTAAAATACACCACCCAAAAAAATTGGAGTTATTATTGTTATATGTAACAGAAAAAGTATGTTTATTTTCACATATCAATAGTAAACACAAGAATTTTTGTATTTAAGTAATGGACAAAACACCACGATGATTCTACTATTCTCATTGTAGCTGATGACATGGTTCAATATAGAAAATAGAAAAAAAAATTATCCATCATTTATATTTACCAAAAAAAATGAGTACGATTTTTTTTTCATTTCTTAAACAAAGGTAGGTATGAAAAAGGCTAAAAAACAAACTTTATATTTTTCAAATGTTTTTTGGTACTACAAATAGCACTCCAGAAATTGCATACAAAGTCCATGAAAATCAGAATTTTAATTCTCTTCAACGTGTTTGCAGTTGTACATTAGAGTTATTATTGTTTCACTCTGTTCTATCAGTTGAAAATCTTGATTTCAATTTCTTCACTACTAATTCTTTTTCTGTTCTGTCCACCAAAGCTATGTTCTCAGGTACTGAGGATCTTGCAGACTCCCACTCAATTGATTTCTTCTCATGAACTAGCCAAAGAATGTCTTCCAAGATTTTTGAAACAAAATCCAGATTAGCCTTCTCATAAACTTTTTTTGCTACCCAGTCTTTTTTGCTCTTTGTAAATTCTAAGCAAAATTTGAGTTTCCCAAGTCATCTCGTCCTTTGCCACTTACTTTTATTACGGCCTGTTCTCTGTCAACGTTATGGTTGTAGTCCAAGGCTGCAAGTTGTGTCCTAGCGTTCATAGCATCCATGAAAAAATTAACTCTTTTTGGATGATAATTCCGACTCTTGCTATGATATACCTCTAGCTCTCCAGTATGGCAAAATTCTGACATTTTCAGAATATCGGTTAAAAATTTTGCTTTTCCACATTTTTAATACAATTGTATTAAAAATGTGGAAAAGTAAAGTTTTGGTGCCCAGTGCGCTCATATACGTAGTTGAAATTATTCATATAAAAGCGCTTTATTTTTAAAAAGGGTCCCGCTGTTTCAGGCTTCCTATAATTATATATTATTGTAGAAAACGAAGTGCTTCTTAGCGCTTTTTTTGCCCAATGCGCTTGCTCGCTTTTAACCAATAAATTGTGATAAAAAAGTTTCATACCGAAGTGCATATTGTTCAACGTGCTGGCTCGGCTCAGAAATCACAGCCACTGATGCAAGGAGAGTGATGCGTATGCACAACACACGGGTGCGTAAAAAAAATGCCTCCTAGATTTGGATTGGTTGGTGGGCGGGACTTGAAGCAGGGGCAGACGGGCCAAGCAGAGGAGACGGCCACAGGCCGTGAAGGTTTACACTGCTGCTGAAGTGAGCGGATATGTGGGCGAATTGGCTGCACTGACAGGTAAACTCAAGATAACTAGAAACAGGCTAAAACAAAAATGGATTGTAATTTGAAATATGCTTAGATGCGTGTCATAAATGAAATGGTTGATAAAAAATTTTGACCTTACATCCCCTTTAATTGATATTGAGAAGTTGCTAAGAGATACAATATTTCAAAAGTCAGAACCAACATTTCAGAGAACAGAAAGGGACAAAAAACGAGTGACAGCCAATCACTATGACACACATGACTGTAAACCTAGCGAGAATGAGGAATTAATTGATACTGAGAAGTTGCTAAGAGAGACATTGTTTCAGGAGTCAGAACCAGCAGTTCAGAGAACAGTAAAAGAGTGAAAGCCAATCACTATGACAGTTACACATGACTGCAAACCTAGTGAGAGTGAGGACTTAATTTATATTGGGAAGTTTATTAGAGGTACGTTGTTTCAGGAGTCAGAACAAGCAGTTTAGAGAACAGAAAAAGAGTGAGAGCCAATCACTATGACAGTTACACATGATAGTAAACCTAGTGACAATGAGGAATTAATTGATATTGGTAAGTTGCTAAGCGACACATTGTTTCAAGATTCAGAATCTGCAGTTCAGAGAACAGAAAGGGACAGAAAAAGAGTGATAGCCAATCACTACGACAGTTACACAAGACTGTAAACATAGTGAGAATGAGGAATTAATTGATAATGGGAAGTTGCTTAAAGGTACATTGTTTCAGGAGTCAGAACCAACAGATCAGAGAACAGAAAGGGACAGAAAAAGAGTGAGAGCCAATCACTATGACAGTTACACATGACTGTAAACCTAGTGAGAATGAGGAATTAATTGATAATGGGAAGTTGCTTAGAGGTACATTGTTTCAAGAGTCAGAACCAACAGTTCAGAGAACAGAAAAAGAGTGACAACCAATCACTATGACAGTTAAACATGACTATAAACCTAGTGAGAATGAGGAATTAATTGATATTGGTAAGTTGCTAAGCGACGCATTGTTTCAAGAGTCAGAACCTGCAGTTCAGAGAACAGAAAGGGACAGAAAAAGAGTGACAGCCAATCACTATGACAGTTACACATGACTGTAAACCTAGTGACAATGAGGAATTAAATGATCTTGGGAAGTTGCTAAGAGATACATTGTTGAGGAGTCAGAACCAGCAGTTCAGAGAACAGTAAAAGAGTGAAAGCCAATCACTATGACAGTTACACATGACTGTAAACCTAGT
Source organism: Xenopus laevis (assembly GCF_017654675.1). Taxonomy (NCBI): domain Eukaryota; kingdom Metazoa; phylum Chordata; class Amphibia; order Anura; family Pipidae; genus Xenopus; species Xenopus laevis. The sequence goes on along the minus strand of NC_054375.1, from coordinate 17,643,215 downwards.
GAGAATGAGGACTTAATTTATATTGGGAAGTTTATTTGAGGTACATTGTTTCAGGAGTCAGAACCAGCAGTTCAGAGAACAGAAAAAGTGAGAGCCAATCACTATAACAGTTACACATGACTGTAAACCTAGTGAGAATGAGGAATTAATTGATATTGGTAAGTTGCTAAGCGACACATTGTTTCAAGAGTCAGAACCTGCAGTTCAGAGAACAGAAAGGGACAGAAAAAGAGTGATAGCCATTCACTATGACTGTTACACATGACAGTAAACCTAGTGAGAATAAAGAATTAATTGATATTGGGAAGTTGCTAAGAGATACATTGTTTCAGGAGTCAGAACCAGCAGTTCAGAGAACAGTAAAAGAGTGAAAGCCAATCACTGTGACAGTTACACATGACTGTAAACCTAGTGACAATGAGCAATTAATTGATATTGGTAAGTTGCTAAGCGACACATTGCTTCAGGAGTCAGAACCATTAGTTCAGAGAACAGAAAGGGACAGAAAAAGAGTGACAGCCAATCATAATGACAGTTACACATGACTGTAAACCTAGTGAGAATGAGGAATTAATTGATATTGGTAAGTTGCTAAACGACACATTGTTTCAAGAGTCAGAACCTGCTGTTCAGAGAACAGAAAGGGACAGAAAAAGAGTGATAGCCATTCACTATGACTGTTACACATGACTGTAAACCTAGTGAGAATGAAGAATTAATTGATATTGGGAAGCTGCTAAGAGATACATTGTTTCAGGAGTCAGAACCATCAGTTCAGAGAACAGAAAGGGACAGAAAAAGAGTGACAGCCAATCACTATGACAGTTACACATGACTGTAAACCTAGTGAGAATGAGGACGTAATTTATATTGGGAAGTTTATTAGAGGTACATTGTTTCAGGAGTCAGAACCAGCAGTTCAGAGAACAGAAAAGAGTGACAGCCAATAACTATGACAGTTACACATGACTGTAAACCTAGTGAGAATGAGGAATTAATTGATATTGGCAAGTTGCTAAGCGACATATTGTTTCAAGAGTTAGAACCTGCAGTTCAGAGAACAGAAAGGGACAAAAAAAGAGTGATAGCCATTCACTATGACTGTTACACATGACTGTAAACCTAGTGAGAATGAGGACTTAATTTATATTGGGAAGTTTATTTGAGGTACATTCTTTCAGGAGTCAGAACCAGCAGTTCAGAGAACAGAAAAAGAGTGAGAGCCAATCACTATAACAGTTACACATGACTGTAAACCTAGTGAGAATGAGGAATTAATTGATATTGGTAAGTTGCTAAGCGACACATTGTTTCAAGAGTCAGAACCTGCAGTTCAGAGAACAGAAAGGGACAGAGAAAGAGTGATAGCCATTCACTATGACTGTTACACATGACTGTAAACCTAGTGAGAATAAAGAATTAATTGATATTGGGAAGTTGCTAAGAGATACATTGTTTCAGGAGTCAGAACCAACAGTTCAGAGAACAGAAAAAGAGTGACATACAATCACTATGACAGTTACACATGACTGTTAACCTAGTGACAATGAGGAATTAATTGATATTGGGAAGTTGCTAAGAGATACATCGTTTCAGGAGTCAGAACCAGCTGTTCAGAGAACAGTAAAAGAGTGAAAGCCAATCACTATGACAGTTACACATGACTGTAAACCTAGTGAGAATGAGGAATTAATTGATATTGGTAAGTTGCTAAGCGACACATTGCTTCAGGAGACAGAACCATTAGTTCAGAGAACAGAAAGGGACAGAAAAAGAGTGACAGCCAATCATAATGACAGTTACACATGACTGTAAACCTAGTGAGAATGAGGAATTAATTGATATTGGTAAGTTGCTAAACGACACATTGTTTCAAGAGTCAGAACCTGCAGTTCAGAGAACAGAAAGGGACAGAGAAAGAGTGATAGCCATTCACTATGACTGTTACACATGACTGTAAACCTAGTGAGAATAAAGAATTAATTGATATTGGGAAGTTGCTAAGAGATACATTGTTTCAGGAGTCAGAACCAACAGTTCAGGAACAGAAAAAGAGTGAAATACAATCACTATGACAGTTACACATGACTGTAAACCTAGTGACAGTGAGGAATTAATTGATATTGGGAAGTTGCTAAGCAATGCATTGCTTCAGGAGTCAGAACCATCAGTTCAGAGAACAGAAAGGGACAGAAAAAGAGTGACAGCCAATCACTATGACAGTTATACATGACTGTAAACCTAGTGAGAATGAGGACTTAATTTATATTGGGAAGTTTATTAGAGGTACATTGTTTCAGGAGTCAGAACCAGCAGTTCAGAGAACAGAAAAGAGTGACAGCCAATAACTATGACAGTTACACATGACTGTAAACCTAGTGAGAATGAGGAATTAATTGATAATGGGAAGTTGCTTATAGGTACATTGTTTCAGGAGTCAGAACCAACAGTTCAGAGAACAGAAAAAGTGTGACAGCCAATCACTATGACAGTTACACATGACTTTTAAACCTAGTGAGAATGAGGAATTAAAGGGGATGTAAAGTCACTTCCAGTACAATGCATATTTGTGACTTCCTCAGATAGACTAGCATATCTGTCTTGTTTTTACCTCAAACATTAAAGTGTAATAGGCTTAAATATCATGTCCCCTTTACCTGTGCAGAGCTCCTCTCTCTTCAGCGTCTGCAGGCAACTGACAAGGGGGTGTGTAACCTGATCCTGCAAGAGCTCTTACTTCCTGCCCCTGATTGACAGCTCACTGTTCCTCATGTAATTTGAGACGCATAGTGAGGCACACAGTCACGTCTTTAACTGTCTCCATTATCTGCAATACCTAGCTGTGTTCCAGAAGAGAGAAAGGTATTTATTTGAGGTCAGCAATAGTATTTTATTGTTAACATACTCTTATTGTGCTATTATTTCTCACTAAGAAAACGATCTATATTCCAATCTGTTTAAGTTAATTGCAAATATGAATTTTATCAGTTACAAACTCGATCAATATGCTAATCTATGTGATGTAGTCGCAGATATGAATAGGAATTCAGATCCACTCACTAAACATAATATAGACAGGTTTAATTACAGAGCATTATTGCTATGCAATCTACACTGGCTGAAACCAAGATGGTGAATTACATAAACATACCAGTGTAATGAATTTTTGCTGCCCATGGTGCAGTTTTTTCAAAGGAAAAAAATGGATTATGTGAATTATCACACTGTGTAATAGTGTCACAGAAGGAGGCCTAGCTGCGGAAATAATCCCATCATTTAGCTAGATAAATGTAAACAATCAGATTACACTAGAAAATTAAAGTTATGGTGTGCCCTACTCCATTTACTAAAATCCTAACTGCACTATGCTCCCTGGGTGTACCATAATCTACCTACCCTATACTCCCTGGGTGTACCCTACTCCGCATTCCCAAAACCTAACTGCACTATGCTCCCTGGGTGTACCATAATCGACCTGCCCTATACTCCCTAGGTGTACCCTACTCCGCATTCCAAAATCCTAACTGCACTATGCTCCCTGGGTGTTCCATAATCTACCTGCCCTATGCTCCCTGGGTGTATCCTACTCCGCTTACCAAACTCCTAACTGACCTATGCTCCCTGGGTGTACCACAATCTACCTGCCCTATGCTCCCTGGGTGTACCACAATCTAGGTAGATTGTGGTACACCCAGGGAGGATAGTGCAGATAGGAGTTTGGTGCAGGAGTATAGGAGGTGCCCTATGCTCCCTGGGTGTACTCTACTCCACTTATCAAAATCCTAACTGCACTATGCTCCCTGGGTGTACCATAACCTACCTGCCCTATGCTCCCTTGGTGTATCCTACTCCGCTTACCAAAATCGTAACTGCCCTATGGTCCCTGGGTGTTCCATAATTGACCTGGCCTATGCTCCCTTGGTGTATCCAACTCCGCTTACCAAAATCCTAACTGCACTATGCTCCCTGGATGTTCCTGGAATCTACTTGCCCTATGCTCCCTGGGTGTTCCCTACTCTGCTTACCAAAATGCTAACTGCACTATGCTCCCTGGGTGTACCATAATCTACCTGCCCTATGCGCCCTGGCTGTACCCTACTCTGCTTACCAAAATCCTAACTGCATTATGCTCCCTTCGGTGTTCCATAATCAAACTGCCCTATGCTCCCTTGGTGTATCCAACTCCGCTTACCAAAATCCTAACTGAACTGTGCTCCCTGGGTGTACCATAACCTACCTGCCCTATGCTCCCTGGGTGTACCCTACTCCGCTTACCAAACTCCTAACTGCACTATACTCCCTGGGTGTACCAAAATCTGCCTGCCCTATACTCCATGGGTATACCCTACTCCGCTTACCAAAATCCTAACTGCACTATGCTCCCTGGGTGTACCAGACTCTACATGCCCTATTCTCACTGGGTGTACCATAATCTACCTGCCCTATGGTCTCTGGGTGTACCCTACTTTTCTTACCAAAAACCTAACTGCACTATGCTCCCTGGGTGTACCATAATCTACCTGCCCTATGCTCCCTGGGTGTATCCTACTCCATTTATCAAAATCCTAACTGCACTATGCTCCCTGGGTGTACCATAATCTACCTGCCCTATGCTCCCTGGGTGTACCCTACTCCGCTTACCAAAATCCTAACTGCCCTATGCTCCCTGGGTGTACCATAATCTACTTGTCCTATGCTCCCTGGGTGTACCCTACTCTGCTTACTAAAATCCTAACTGCTCTAAGCTCCCTGGGTGTACCGTAAACTACATGCCCTATGCTCCCTGGGTGTATCCTACTCCGCTTACCAAAATCCTAACTGACCTATGCTCCCTGGGTGTACCACAATCTACCTGCCCTATGCTCCCTGCGTATACCCTACTCCGCCTACCAAACTCCTAACTGACCTATGCTCCCGGGCCGTGTACCACAATCTAACTGCCCTATGCTCCCTGGGTGTACCCTACTCCGTTTACCAAACTCCTAATTGCACTATGCTCCCTGGGTGTACCATAATCTACCTGCCCTATGCTCCCTGGTTGTACCCTACTCTGGTTAATAAACTCCTAACTGCACTATGCTCCCTCGGTGTTCCATAACCGACCTGCCCTATGCTCCCTGGGTGTACCTTACTCCGCTTACCGAAATCCTAACTGCACTATGCTTCCTGGGTGTACCGTAATCTACCTGCCCTATGCTCCCTGGGTGATTTCTACTCCACTTTTGAAACTAATAACTGCACTATGCTAACTGCACCAAAATCTACCTGCCCTATGCTCCCCTGGTGTACCATAATCTACCTGCCCTATGCTCCCTGGGTGTACCCTACTCCGCTTACCAAACTCCTAACTGTACTATGCTCCCTGGGTGTACCATAATCTACCTGCCCTATGCTCCCTGGGTGTATCCTACTCCACTTATCAAAATCCTAACTGCACTATGCTCCCTGGGTGTACCATAATCGACCTGCCCTATGCTCCCTGGGTATATCCAAAATCCTAAGTGCACTATGCTCCCTGGGTGTTCCATAATCAACCTGCCCTATGCTCACTTGGTGTATCCTACTCCGCTTACCAAAATCCTAACTGCACTGTGCTCCCTGGGTGTACCATAACCTACCTGTCCTATGCACCCTGGGTGTACCCTACTCCGCTTACCAAACTCCTAACTGCACTATGCTCCCTGGGTGTACCAAAATCTACCTGCCTTATGCTCCATGGGTATACCCTAGGTATACCCTACTCCGGTTACCAAAATCCTAACTGCACTATGCTCCCTGGGTGTACCATAATCTACCTGTCCTATGCTCCCTGGGTGTTCCCTACTCCGCTTACCAAAATCCTAACTGCACTATGCTTCCTGGGTGTACCGCAATCTATCTGCACTATGCTCCCTGCGTGTACCCTACTCTGCTTACCAAACTCCTTACTGACCTATGCTCCCTGTGTGTACCAGACTCTACATGCCCTATACTCCCTGGGTGTACCATAATCTACCTGCCCTATGCTCCCTGTGTGTACCCTACTCTTCTTACCAAAAAACTAACTGCACTATGCTCCCTGGGTGTACCATAATGTACCTGCCCTATGCTCCCTGGGTGTATCCTTCTCCACTTATCAAAATCCTAACTGCACCATGCTCCCAGGGTGTACCATAATCTACTTGTCCTATGCTCCCTGGGTGTATCCTACTCCGCTTACCAAAATCGTAACTGCACTATGCTCCCTGGGTGTACCATAATCTACATGCCCTATGCTCCATGGGTGTATCCTACTCCGCTTACCAAAATCCTATCTGACCTATCCTCCCTGGGTTTTACATAATCTACCTGCCCTATGCTCCCTGAGTGTACCCTTCTCGTTTTACCAAACTCCTAACTGACCTTTGCTTCCTGGGTGTACCACAATCTACCTGCCCTATGCTTCCTGGGTGTAGTCTACTCCACTTACCAAAATCCTAACTGCACTATGCTCCCTGGGTTTTCCATAATCTACCTGCCCTATGCTCCCTGGATGTTCCCTACTCCGCTTAACAAAATCCTAACTGCACTATGCTCCCTGGGTTTTCCATAATCTACCTGCCGTATGCTCCCTGGGTGTACCCTTCTTGGTTTACCAAACTCCTAACTGATCTATGCTCCCTGGCTGTACCACAATCTACCTGCCCTATGCTCCCTGGGTGTACTCTACTCCACTTATCAAAATCCTAACTGCACTATGCTCCCTGGGTTTACCATAATCTACCTGCCTTATGCTCATCGATTGTATCCTACTCCATTTACCAAACTCTTGACTGACCATTGCTCACTGGGTGTACCACAATCTACCTGCCCTATGCTCCCTGGATGTACTCTACTCCACTTATCAAAATCCTAACTGCACGATGCTCCCTGGGTGTACCAAAATCTACCTGCTCTATGCTCCCAGGGTGTATCCTACTGCGCTTATCAAACTCCTAACTGACCTATGCTCCCTGGGTGTACCACAATCTACCTGCCCTATCCTCCCTGGGTGTACCCTACTCCGCTTACCAAACTCCTAACTACACTATGCTCCCTGGGTGTACCACAATCTACCTGCCCTATGCTCCCTGGGTGTACCCTACTCCGCTTACCAAACTCCTAACTGCACTATGCTCCCTGGGTTTACCATAATCTACCTGCCCTAAACTCCCTGGGTGTACCCTACTTCACTTACCAAAATCTTAACTGCACTTTGCTCCCTGGGTGTACCACAATCTACCTGCCCTATGCTCCCTGGGTGTACCCTACTCTGGTTACCAAAATCCTAACTGCACTATGCTCCCTGGGTGTACCAGACTCTACATGCCCTATGCTCCCTGGGTGTACCCTTCTCATTTTACCAACTGCTAACTGACCTTTGCTTCCTGGGTGTACCACGATATACCTGCCCTATGCTCCCTGGGTGTACTCTACTCCACTTATCAAAATCTTAACTGCACTATGCTCCCTGGGTGTACCATAATCTACCTGCCCTATGCTCCCTGGGTGTACCCTAATCCGCTAACCAAAATCCTAACTGCATTATGCTCCCTGGGTTTTCCATAATCTACCTGCCCTATGCTCCCTGGGTGTACCCTTCTCATTTTACCAACTGCTAACTGACCTTTGCTTCCTGGGTGTACCACGATCTACCTGCCCTATGCTCCCTGGGTGTACTCTACTCCACTTATCAAAATCTTAACTGCACTATGCTCCCTGGGTGTACCATAATCTACCTGCCCTATGCTCCCTGGGTGTACCCTACTCCGTTTACCAAAATCCTAACTGCATTATGCTCCCTGGGTTTTCCATAATCTACCTGCCCTATGCTCCCTGGGTGTACCCTTCTCGGTTTACCAAACTCCTAACTGACCTATGCTCCCTGACTGTACCACAATCTACCTGCCCTATGCTCCCTGGGTGTACTCTAGTCCACTTATGAAATTCCTAACTGCACTATGCTCCCTGGGTTTACCATAATCTACCTGCCCTGTGCTCATCGGTTGTATCCTTCTCCATTTACCAAACTCCTGACTGACATTTGTTCCCTGGGTGTACCACAATCTACCTGCCCTATGCTCCCTGGGTGTACTCTACTCCACTTATCAAAATCTTAACTGCACTATGCTCCCTGGATGTACCATAATCTACCTGCCCTATGCTCCCTGGGTGTACCCTACTCCGCTTACCAAAATCTTAACTGCACTATGCTCCCTGGGTTTTCCATAATCTACCTGCCCTATGCTCCCTGGGTGTACACTTCTCGTTTTACCAACTGCTAACTGACCTTTGCTTCCTGGGTGTACCACGATCTATCTGCCCTATGCTTCCTGGGTGTACTCTACTCCACTTATTAAAATCCCACTGCACTATGCTCCCTGGGTGTACCATAATCTACCTGCCCTATGCTCCCTGGGTGTACCCTACTCCGCTTACCAAAATCCTAACTGCATTATGCTCCCTGGGATTTCCATAATCTACCTACCCTATGCTCTCTGGGTGTACCCTACTCCGCTTTCCAAAAATCGAACTGCACTTTGCTCCCTGGGTGTACCATAATGTACCTGCCCTTTGCTCTTTGGGTGTACCCTACTCCACTTTCCAAAAACCTAACTGCACTATGCTCCCTGGGTGTACCATAATCCTCCTGCCCTATGCTTCCTGGGTGTACTCTTTTCCATTTATCAAAATCCTAACTGCACTATACTCCCTGGCTGTACCACAATCTACCTGCCCTATGCTCCCTGGGTGTATCCTACTCCGCTTACCAAACTTCTAACTGCACTATGCTCCCTGGGTGTACCATAATTTACCTGCCCTATGCTCCCTGGGTGTATCCTACTCTGGTTACCAAAATCCTAACTGCACTATGCTCCCTGGGTGTACCAGACTCTACATGCCCTATGCTCCCTGGGTGTACCCTTCTCATTTTACCAACTGCTAACTGACCTTTGCTTCCTGGGTGTACCACGATATACCTGCCCTATGCTCCCTGGGTGTACTCTACTCCACTTATCAAAATCTTAACTGCACTATGCTCCCTGGGTGTACCATAATCTACCTGCCCTATGCTCCCTGGGTGTACCCTAATCCGCTAACCAAAATCCTAACTGCATTATGCTCCCTGGGTTTTCCATAATCTACCTGCCCTATGCTCCCTGGGTGTACTCTACTCCACTTATCAAAATCTTAACTGCACTATGCTCCCTGGGTGTACCATAATCTACCTGCCCTATGCTCCCTGGGTGTACCCTACTCCGTTTACCAAAATCCTAACTGCATTATGCTCCCTGGGTTTTCCATAATCTACCTGCCCTATGCTCCCTGGGTGTACCCTTCTCGGTTTACCAAACTCCTAACTGACCTATGCTCCCTGACTGTACCACAATCTACCTGCCCTATGCTCCCTGGGTGTACTCTAGTCCACTTATGAAATTCCTAACTGCACTATGCTCCCTGGGTTTACCATAATCTACCTGCCCTGTGCTCATCGGTTGTATCCTTCTCCATTTACCAAACTCCTGACTGACATTTGTTCCCTGGGTGTACCACAATCTACCTGCCCTATGCTCCCTGGGTGTACTCTACTCCACTTATCAAAATCTTAACTGCACTATGCTCCCTGGATGTACCATAATCTACCTGCCCTATGCTCCCTGGGTGTACCCTACTCCGCTTACCAAAATCCTAACTGCACTATGCTCCCTGGGTTTTCCATAATCTACCTGCCCTATGCTCCCTGGGTGTACACTTCTCGTTTTACCAACTGCTAACTGACCTTTGCTTCATGGGTGTACCACGATCTATCTGCCCTATGCTTCCTGGGTGTACTCTACTCGACTTATTAAAATCCCACTGCACTATGCTCCCTGGGTGTACCATAATCTACCTGCCCTATGCTCCCTGGGTGTACCCTACTCCGCTTACCAAAATCCTAACTGCATTATGCTCCCTGGGATTTCCATAATCTACCTACCCTATGCTCTCTGGGTGTACCCTACTCCGCTTTCCAAAAATCGAACTGCACTTTGCTCCCTGGGTGTACCATAATGTACCTGCCCTTTGCTCTTTGGGTGTACCCTACTCCACTTTCCAAAAACCTAACTGCACTATGCTCCCTGGGTGTACCATAATCCTCCTGCCCTATGCTTCCTGGGTGTACTCTTTTCCATTTATCAAAATCCTAACTGCACTATACTCCCTGGCTGTACCACAATCTACCTGCCCTATGCTCCCTGGGTGTATCCTACTCCGCTTACCAAACTTCTAACTGCACTATGCTCCCTGGGTGTACCATAATTTACCTGCCCTATGCTCCCTGGGTGTATCCTACTCTGGTTACCAAAATCCTAACTGCACTATGCTCCCTGTGTGTGCCATAATCTACCTGCCCTATGCTCCCTTGGTGTACCCTACTCTGGTTACCAAAATCCCAACTGACCTATGCTCCCTGGGTGTACCACAATCTACCTGCCCTATGCTTCCTGGATGTACTCTACTCCACTTATCAAACTTCTAACTGACTTATGCTCCCTGAGTGTACCACATTCTACCTGCCCTATGCGCCCTGGGTGTACCCTACTCTGCTTACCAAAATCCTAACTGCACTATGCTAACTGTACCATAATCTACCTGCCCTATGCTCCCTGGGTGTACCCTACTCCGCTTACTGAAATCCTAACTGCACTATGCTTCCTGGGTGTACCAGAATCTACATGCCCTATGCTCCCTGGGTGTACCAGAATCTACATGTCCTATGCTCCCTGGGTGTACCATAATCTACCTGCCCTATGCTCCCTGTGTGTTCCCTACTCCGCTTACCAAAAACCTAACTGCACTATGCTCCCTGGGTGTACCATAATCTACCTGCCCTATGCTCCCTGGGTGTACCCTATTTCGCTTACCAAAATCCTAACTGCCCTACGCTCCCTGGGTGTACCATAATCTACCTGCCCTATGCTCCCTGGGTGTACCCAACTCCGCTTACCAAAATCCTAACTGCACTATGCTTCCTGGGTGTACCGTAATCTATCTGCACTATGCTCCCTGCGTGTACCCTACTCTGCTTACCAAACTCCTTACTGACCTATGCTCCCTGTGTGTACCAGACCCTACATGCCCTATACTTCCTGTGTGTACCATAATCTATCTGCCCTATGCTCCCTGGGTGTACCCTACTCTTCTTACCAAAAACCTAACTGCACTATGCTCCCTGGGTGTACCATAATCTACCTGCCCTATGCTCCCTGGGTGTACTCTACTCTGTTTACCAAAATCCTAACTGCACTATGCTCCCTGAGTGTACCATAATCTACCTGCTCTATGCTCCCTGGGTGTATCCTACTCCGCTTACCATACTTCTAACTGCACTATGCTCTCTGGGTGTACCATAATCTACCTGCCCTATGCTCCTTGGGTGTACTCTACTCCACTTATCAAACTTCTAACTGACTTATGCTCCCTGAGTGTACCACAATTTACCTGCCCTATGCTCCCTGGGTGTACCCTACTCCGCTTAATGAAATCCTAACTGCACTATGCTTCCTGGGTGTACCGTAATCTACCTGCCCTATGCTCCCTGGGTGTACCCTACTCTGCTTACCAAACTCCTTACTGACCTATGCTCCCTGGGTGTTCCAGAATCTTCATGCCCTATGCTCCCTGGGTGTACCATAATCTACCTGCCCTATGCTCCCTGGGTGTTCCCTACTCCGCTTACTAAAATCCTAACTGCACTATGCTCCCTGGGTGTACCATAATCTACCTGCCCTATGCTCCCTGGGTGTTCCCTACTCCGCTTACCAAAATCCTAACTGCACTATGCTTCCTGGGTGTACCGCAATCTATCTGCACTATGCTCCCTGCGTGTACCCTACTCTGCTTACCAAACTCCTTACTGACCTATGCTCCCTGTGTGTACCAGACTCTACATGCCCTATACTCCCTGGGTGTACCATAATCTACCTGCCCTATGCTCCCTGTGTGTACCCTACTCTTCTTACCAAAAAACTAACTGCACTATGCTCCCTGGGTGTACCATAATGTACCTGCCCTATGCTCCCTGGGTGTATCCTACTCCACTTATCAAAATCCTAACTGCACTATGCTCCCTGGGTGTACCATAATCTACCTACCCTATGCTCCCTGGGTGTACTCTACTCTGTTTACCAAAATCCTAACTGCACTATGCTCACTGGGTGTACCATAATCTACCTGCTCTATGCTCCCTGGGTGTATCCTACTCCGCTTACCATACTTCTAACTGCACTATGCTCCCTGGGTGTACCATAATCTACCTGCCCTATGCTCCTTGGGTGTACCCTACTCTGGTTACCAAAATCCTAACTGCACTATGCTCCCTGGGTGTACCACAATCTACCTGCCCTATGCTCCCTGGTTGTATCCTACTCCGCTAACCAAACTGCTAAATGACCTATGCTCCCTGGGTGTACCACAATCTACCTGCTCTATGCTCCCTGGGTGTACTCTACTCCACTTATCAAACTTCTAACTGACTTATGCTCCCTGAGTGTACCACAATTTACCTGCCCTATGCTCCCTGGGTGTACTCTACTCCGCTTAATGAAATCCTAACTGCACTATGCTTCCTGGGTGTACCGTAATCTACCTGCCCTATGCTCCCTGGGTGTACCCTACTCTGCTTACCAAACTCGTTACTGACCTATGCTCCCTGGGTGTTCCAGAATCGACATGCCCTATGTTCCCTGGGTGTACCAGAATCTTCATGCCCTATGCTCCCTGGGTGTACCATAATCTACCTGCCCTATGCTCCCTGGGTGTTCCCTACTCCGCTTACTAAAATCCTAACTGCACTATGCTCCCTGGGTGTACTATAATCTACCTGCCCTATGCTCCCTGGGTGTTCCCTACTCCGCTTACCAAAATCCTAACTGCACCATGCTTCCTGGGTGTACCGTAATCTATCTGCACTATGCTCCCTGCGTGTACCCTACTCTGCTTACAAAACTCCTTACTGACCAATGCTCCCTGGGTGTACCACAATCTACCTGCCCTATGCTCCCTGAGTGTACCCTACTCCGCTTATCAAACTCCTAACTGGACTATGCTCCTTGGGTGTATCCTACTCCGCTTACCAAACTCCTAACTGACTTATGGTCCCTTGGTGTACCACAATCTACCTGCCCTATGCTCCCTGGGTGTACCCTACTCTGCTTACCAAACTCCTAACTGATCTATGCACCCTGGGTGTACCCTACTCTGCTTAACCAAACTCCTAACTGACCTATGCTCCCTGGGTGTACCCTACTCTGCTTACTAAAATACTAACTGCACTACGCTTCCTGGTTGTACCGTAATCTACCTGCCCTATGCTCCCTGGGTGTACCATAATCTACTTGCTCTATGCTGCTTGGGTGTACCGTATTCCACATACCAAAATCCTAACTACACTATGTTCCCTGGGTGTACCATAATCTACCTGCTCTATGCTCCCTGGGTGTATCCTACTCCACTTACCAAACTCCTAACTAACCAATGCTCCCTGGGTGTACCACAATCTACCTGCCCTATGCTCCCTGAGTGTACCCTACTCCGCTTATCAAACTCCTAACTGGACTATGCTCCTTGGGTGTACCACAATCTACCTTCCATATGCTCTCTGGTTGTACCCTACTCCGCTTACCAAGATCCTATCTGCACTATGCTCCCTGGCTGTACCATAATCTACCTGCCCTATGCTCCCTGGGTATATCCTACTCAGTTTACCAAACTCCTAACTGACCAATGCTCCCTTGGTGTACCACAATCTTCCTTCCATATGCTCTTTGGGTGTACCCTACTCTACTTACCAAGATCCTATCTGCACTATGCTCTTTGGGTGTACCATAATCTACCTGCCCTATGCTCCCTGGGTGTATCCTACTCCAATAACCAAAGTCCTAACTGACCTATGCTCCCTGGGTGTACCACAATCAATCTGCCCTATGCTCCCTTGGTGTACTCTACTCTGTTTACCAAAATGCTAACTGCACTATGCTCCCTGGGTGTACCATAATCTACCTGGCCTATGCTCCCTGGGTGTACCCTACTCTGCTTTCCAAACTCCTAACTGACCTATGCTCCCTTGGTGTAACACAATCTACCTGCCCTATGTTTCTCAGGTGTGCTCTACTTTCCCTGCCATATGCTTTATCAAAGAAAGCATGTTTATAAATCAGAATATATTTTATTGTTTATGAAATTAAAAATAATTTTTTTTTTCATCTTGCAGTGAAAATGGACCAAGAAAATATAATTGCTGATTCTCCAGCTGATACCTCTGTAGAGATAGAGGATGATTCCATATCTTCTTCCGAACCATCGATGGCAAAGGATGAAAGTGTAATATATCTAATAATTTTATTATATACTTGAAATTATCATTTCTGTAATAGAGATAATGCATATATAATTTAAAATAAAATGATATATGTTGGTATCTTTAGTATACATAAACTTGTATATACACGACTCTTCAAATTGTTACACCCTTATAAATTTTTTGCATTTTTAGAAGTAATGCATAATATAAGAGTCCAACTTTTGTTTCCTCATTAGGACTTCTCTCAAGGTACAAATTAGGACCCAAACGTTATACTCTTATATCATCCATTGTTAATAAAAAGGAATATATTTTACAAGGTTGCAGTGCCGGGCCAACACGGGCAGGCGCCCTAGGCAGGCTGGCCCGGCAAAGCACCCAATACGCGAGTGCGCATGTGCGAAAAGACACAAGTGCGCACGCGCACTAGTATTTTTCGCGCATGCGCACTAGTATTTTTCGCGCATGCGCACTCGCTCAAACGCGCATATCGGCCAGAGCAGGGACCGCACTAGGGGATAGCAGTGGCAGAGAAGGTGCTTTTCCTACCACTAGTTTCAGCCATGCAAGGTTGTGACAGTTCGAAGAATCGTGTATATAAAAGTTGTTTACCTAGATTCCTAAAAGGAAATATGGCCTTTGAGTGTGGATACTCAAAACATCGTTATATGATTATATTGAAATATAATTATTTTTCATCATCGCATGAGAAATAACCTTGGTGATTCAGTTAACGGCCAATGTGTCCCTTACAATCCGATCTGGACGCCTCAAGTGAGAGAATGAAGAAGGAGACAGAGGGAAGACCCTAGAGTAGGGAATACTAATTGGTGCAAATGTGGTAACTGCATACCTATGCCGACAGCACGAGAATCGGTTTGTTGTAAGGACATAACAAATCTATAGCAGCATTTCTCTGACGATGTACAGTGTATTACCCATGTCCAAGAAATGCTGGATCACTGTGTAGAAAAGAGATATCTTGAATTTACAATAAGGAATGGAAGGATGGCTACGCAGATCGAGATGAATAATCACTATAACAGGTAAGGTTTTTCATTTGTTTCACTGTCCTATCACTGTCCTATCACTGTATATGCTTTTCCTATATCCATATCTTTCTTCTCTCTCTCTTTTTTCTCTTACACTGTCTCTGTCACTCTGTCTTCATATCTATTGTCCTCTCCTTTGTTTCTATTTTCAGCCTTTTAACATTTTTTTTTTGTATTGGCAGAGTTATGCGCAGAGGTGCCTATAGAGCCTTTACTACATGGACCCATGGATTTCTTGGACAAAAAAATCGAATTGTCATTCCAGCTTGTTTTGTGAATTTAATTAGACTTACCTTGATCCTGCTGGAATTTATGTAGGTTTTAAACAAGCAGAGGATGATCCTGCTTTAAAAATGGCTCTTGATTAAAATGTTATTTTTTTGCAGAATTTAAATACAAATAGTTGTAATAAATGATTATAGTTTGTATTGTGTATCCGTAATTTATCTACTTATTGTAAAAAAATTTGAAATAAAGCTTTTTTACAATTCTCTTATTGATTATTTTTATCTATATAAGTAATTTTTTGATTTGGGCTATTGGTTAAATCAGATATTTTGTTCAATTTAAATTAGTACACAAGTAAAATACACCACCCAAAAAAGTTGGAGTTATTTTCATATGTAACAGAGAAAGTATGTTTATTTTCACATATCAATAGTAAACACAAGAATTTTTGTATTTAAGTAATGGACAAAACACCATGATGATTCTACTATTCTCATTGTAGCTGATGACATGGTTCAATATAGAAAATACAAAAAAAAATTATCCATCATTTATATTTACCAAAAAAATGACTACGATTTTTTTTTCATTTCTTAAACAAAGGTAGGTATGAAAAAGCCTAAAATACAAACTTTATATCTTTCAAATGTTTTTTGGTACTACAAATAGCACTCCAGAAATTGCATCCATGAAAATCAGAATTTTAATTCTCTTCAAAGTGTTTGCAGTTGTACATTAGAGTTATTATTGTTTCACTCTGTTCTATCAGTTGAAAATCTTGATTTCAATTGCTTCACTACTAATTATTTTTCTGTTCTGTCCACCAAAGCTATGTTCTCAGGTACTGAGGATCTTGCAGACTCCCACTCAATTGATTTCTTCTCATGAACTAGGCAAAGAATGTCTTCCAAGATTTTTGAAACAAAATCCAGATTAGCCTTCTCATAAACTTTTTTTGCTACCCAGTCTTTTTTGCTCTTTGTAAATTCTAAGCAAAATCTGGGTTTTCACAAGTCATCTCGTCCTTTGTCACTTACTTTGATTACGGCCTGTTCTCTGTCAACGTTATGGTTGTAGTCCAAGGCTGCAAGTTGTGTCCTAGCGTTCATAGCATCCATGAAAAAATTAACTATTTTGGATGATAATTCCGACTCTTGCTATGATATACCTCTAGCTCTCCAGTATGGCAAAATTCTGACAGTTTCAGAATATCGGTTAGCAGTCTTTTGTCAAAAACTATTGACTGGAGGGCCGTAAAAGGAGAAGATCCCATTTCAAGCCAAATATTGAGATGACGGTGGCAATGCTTGATGAGCACATTTGAGGTAAAAGTGGCAAGTTTCCCACTCATGAATATTTTGCACATGGAATAACACTGATTGCCATTTCTCTTTTCAAAGTAATTTGTTGCCTCCACAGGTACCGGCACACCACCAGACATGATTGACTATTGGCTCTACCCAGGGTACTAACTCTTTGCATGTTGTTTTTTTTTTGAGTTGCCTTTTTTTGTTTGCTGCGGATGGATTTGGTAAAATTCCAAACATCTTATTGATGTTCAATTGTACTGTACTTTATACGCATACGTTTTTGTATGGAAGGGTGCCTGTCTGTGCATACAATTTAACATTAAGTTGAGAGTCCAACACCTCATCCAAACACTGCACAAATGCTTTTCTTTCAAGATTTGCTGACTTTCTTGCTCTGTCTACTTGTTGTATATTGAAATTTAATATTTTTTTGGAAGTGGAATCCATTATTGTATATATGCAGTATTTGGCACAGAACCCAGGACTGTCGCACTGTCCATCTCCTGAAAGACACAGCACGGATTCTGGCAAGGTGCATCTTATTTCTTCTTGGTGACTTTTCCATGTCTGACCTATAGCAGGGAAACAAAATCGATGCTGATGGTGGTAATGTGTGTTGTGTGAGATGAATTGCAGTCCAAGAATCTTAGAAAAATCTTTCATTTTAGAAAAATTACCACCACTACATAGGATGGATGCTGAAATTAGCAAATTTCCTAAATGCAGTTGTTTAACCTTTGGTTGGCTACTCCATAATTCCATTTTGTGATCAGACAGGCATGTCCCACATACTGTCAAACAAGAACCATACATTTTTTTCTCAATGAAAACTATTTCTTAAGTACAGTTGCTTATGTGTTTACATTGAATTAGACAGAGTAGTTTATCCAAACAACTTTCAAATACTAGAAACTTTCTTTCTTTTAATGGTGAAAAGAATTTCTCAGGGTCATCAGATTCATGGGAATCAAAAGTGGTTTCAGTCTCCTATTGCATGCTTGGTATGTAACTGGAAGCCAAATCTGTGTCACCATGTATGTTTGATTTAGGGATGCACCAAATCCAGGATTCGGCCGAATCCTTCTGCCCGGTCGATCCGAATCCTAATTTGCATATGCAAATTAGGGACGGGGAGGGAAATTGTGTGACTTTTCTCAGAAAATGATTTCTACTTCCCAACCCTAATTTGCATATGCAAATTAGGATTCGGTTCGGTATTCAGCCAAATCTTCGAGAAGTATTCGGGGGTTCGGCCGAATCCAAAATAGTGGATTCGGTGCATCCCTAGTTTGATTGGACACTTACTTAGTTTGATTGGACACTTAGTTTGATTCCATGTTGTAAAGATCATCTGCTTTGGAATGGGTTGGATATATCAGTTCAATATTTTCAAAAATATCGAATCCTACAAGATATTTGCTGATTGTATTGGAGTGGATATGAGACACTCAGATTGCACTCGTAATTCAGTGGGCCCCAAAAATACACGGGATTGACTGTCAACGGGCCATTGTACAGCCATGTCTCTATATCTTTAATTGAAGTTTGAGTGATTTTCAATTTCATTCCAAATTTTTTATTTGTATTGACGTCTATATGTTTTTTCATAAAGAAAAAGTCTGTATTCACTCCTCGAGTATATCGCTGAATTATTCTCGGGCTTTTTGGTTTAACATTTGTAACCTGACCTGTAATTTGCATATCAGAAGTCGAAGCCTGAGGCTCCAATGTGTAATTACAAGGATCCAACATTGAAACCGATTCTCCAGCTTTAACGATGATTGTTGGGATAGCATGCTTTAGCAAACTTGTCTTTGTTCCTCTAGTCGTGTAATCAGCTTCAACAAAATGAGCAGAACACAATTTATAGTTTTTTTGCCATCAAAAATTTTCTGCGCCATTTGTTCCAAATTATCGTTGAACTGACCAGTCTGCACGAGCCATTCAGTTCAATATTTGCTGGAAAAACATGCAATACAATATTAGGATATTTCAATTTGCAATCAGTATTATGAGGACAGCCTTCAACTATGCACATCATATCATATTTACAGTATGCAATCACAAATTGATGCATCTATAGGAGAATTAAAAATTGTAATTATGTTTTTAAACTGCATACAGTATAAAAATACATTTTTGACAATCGTGTTACATTTGTTCCAGAAATATCAACTTATGTGTAAAAATGTTGACTTTCTTGTAGAATAAAAATAACTTAAGTGCGTGAGTTTGCAGGAAATGTTGCTTGGTTGTGTCAAAATTCACAAAGGAACAGTAGTACAGGCAATCAGAATCTTGAAACAGTATGAAAAACTCACATGAGTTCCCTATCAGTTCAACATAGACATTAATACAGTAATATAATAACATAGTAAGTTATGTTGAAAAAGGACAAACATCCATAAAGTTTAGCCTTTAAAGGGAATATATAACCTGCATAATTGATAGTTAAAAAAGGTAAAAAAAAAGTCCTTTTGCAGCCTCTGCAATTTGCCTCAGAGGGTCAGGAATTCATTGCTGACTCTAAGATACAAAGGGAACAGTCCCTGGATAAACTTTTACTATCATATATCTTCCATAAGCCTGTATTCCCTCACTTGCTAAACACCATGTAACCCCTTCTTAACGGGAAACTTTACCCACAAAATGAATACTTGAGCATCAGATGAAATGAAGTGACATAGTAAAGAATTTTACCAAACAGTTATATATAATTAACTATTAACTTTAGTCACCATTTTGTGGTGGTCTCTGTGCTGCCTCCGAGATCACCTGATCGGAAATACTACAACACTAAGGGGCACATTTACATAGCTCGAGTGAAGGTATAGAATTAAAAATACTTTGAATTTCAAAGTATTTTTTGGGCTACTTCGACCATTGAATTGGCTACTTTGACCTTCGATTACGGATTTGAATCGAACGATTCGAACTAAAAATTGTTTGACTATTCGATAGTCGAAGTACTGCCTCTTTAAAAAAAACTTTGGCCACCTAAAACCTACAGAGGTAAATGTTAGCCTAAGGGGAAGGTCCCCATAAGCTTTCTAAGTATTTTTTTATCGAAGGAAATCGTTTGATCGATGAATTAAAGTCCTTCGAATCGTTCGATTCGAAGGATTTAATCGCTCGATCAAACGATTTTTCCTACGATCGTTCGAACGAATTGCGGTAAATCCTTCGATATGCGAAGTATTTTACTTTGACGGTCGAATATCGAGGGTTAATTAACCCTCGATATTCGACCCTAAGTAAATGTGTCCCTAACTGTAATAAGAATAAATGAGGAATAATGTGGAATAAAAATAAAAAAATCTGTCTTTTGATTGGCTCATGTCACTTAAAATTTATATTTTGTTTTGTTGGTTTGTGTGAACCAGGAATCATACGATACCAGGGGCTGCAATATTTTTGAAATGCTAGTTTTATATTTGTGATTACCCACTGGCACATTATACAGAAACAATATATTATTAAGAACACTGATTATTTAGTTGAAGCAGTGTTTTACATATAAGCTACTTCAGGATTCATATTTTTATGGAGACATAAATTGATTGAAGGGTATAGTTTTTCTTTAAAGCTATCTAATGTATCAGCCTATATGAATTGTTCAGGGAGAGAATTCAACATCTCCAAACTATAATCTCAACTATAATATCAATGTATATATTGTATATAAATATAAGTATATATTAATGGAATGGTAAGGTTGCATATCTTCAAATTGAAAAAATATACTGTATACACTATGAGACAAACAAAAAAATTCAAATTCAAACCATTTACATATAACCAAAAACAGAAACAGACATAGAGACAAACATTAAAAAATAGCACACGAAAATGAAAACTTAAATATTGAGGCATAATCAAGAAGATAAAATCTTCTGTGCAGAATAAAATAATGCTATCGCTAGCCACTTTATTATAGGAGAGTTAGGCTTCCTATAGGTATATACATTTTTGCATTTAAAAGTGCTTTTTTGGCCATGCGCACTCTGTCAGGCTTCCTTTATTTGGATATATAATTGTTATAAACAAAGTGCTTTATTGCCCAATGCGCTCCTATACGTATTGTGCATACAACTGTTATTTTTGAGCAATGAGAACGCACATTGAGGTTTCCTATACTGAATTAAAAATGTGGAAAAGTAAGCGCTTTGGTGCCCAGTGCGCTCATATACGTAGTTGAAATTATTTATATAAAAGCACTTTATTTTTTAAAAAGGGTCCCGCTGTTTCAGGCTTCCTATAATTATATATTATTGTAGAAAACAAATAGCCTCTTAGCTCTTTTTTGCCCACTGTGCTTGCTCGCTTTTAACCAATAAATTGTGATAAAAAAGTTTCATACCGAAGTGCATATTGTTCAACATGCGCTGGCTCGGCTCAGAAATCATTGCCACTGATGCAGGAGAGTGATGCGCACGCACAACACACAGGCGTGCGTAAAAAAAAAATCTTTTCAAAAAGTACACATTCCCCTGAATCCAAATTGGGTATGCATGTCTATCTACTACAAAGCACCAAGCCACAAACATTTCCTAAATTTGGTGATTTTGGTGACATTTACAAAGATCACCTCATAACTTCTACCTTGAAGCATCTTATCTGCCACATACTATTAGGTACCAAGATATGAAAATATGAAATCATGGGGTCCACTGAACAGTTTAATACCCAATGGACATGGGTTTATTTACAGATATATAGCATGTAAAGACCCATACTTATACTGTATACTGTGCACACTTATTTAACTTATTTGTTTAGTGGTCAGAATACTCAATGCAAAAGTCATACTATTGAAATCAACCGTTTTAGGGGGAAAAAAAGGGAAAATGATAAAAAAAAAAAAAAACCCAAAAAAAACAACGTGTTCTGCATTTCCTGTAAAATTCAGCCTGCAACTTTGTGCCTTTATATGGTCATAAAACTCAGTGACGTACTGTGGACATACAGTAGCCCGTATAATACATGAGTGGAACTCAGAGATCCCTGTATAACTCAGCCTGCATACTTGAGACTTTTTATGGTCACAAAACTCCTAGGTGACATCTAATATACTTATCATTTAAAGTAGAGGCTACATTATCACTTATAATATACGAGTGGTATTAAGCGTTCCCTGTACAACATAGTCTACAGACTTGTTCCTTGATATTGTGACACAAGGCCTTATTGACTTCTAATATCCTTATTATTTCCAGTAAGGGGAACATTATCACTTATAATAGATGCGTGATACCCACTGTTCCATGTATAACTCAGCCTGCAGCTTTGTTCTGTTATATGGTCACACAACCCCTCTGTCATATCTAATATCTTAATCATTTATAGTAGGGGGCACATTATCCCGGAAATTACATAAGTGAGTCTCAGAGTCCCCTGTATAACTCTATAGCCTTGTGCCTTTAAATAGCCAGACAACCCCTTAGTGATTACAATGATTACTACATTTTCCCTTAAAAAAAAAAAAAAAATATATATATATATATAGACAATAAATCAGACCAGCAACACCGGGTTTTCTTATTCAAGATAGCTGTATTAAAAGGTGCATGTACAGCCGACGTGACGTTTCGGTCCCATCAGGGACCTTTCTCAAGGCAACCATGTCTGTGTTACAATCGCATATATATGTTTTACGTGAACCAATCCATGGGTAGTGACATCATTAGCATGTGTAATTAGCCTGTGTAATTAGCATAATGATACTATTAAGGTGACTAGTGCTAGAGGGTAACTAGAGGGTAACTAGTGCTCATTGAAGCATAAAGTGTATTTGTGCTGTTTTAAATATAAAACCGTTAAAGAGGTAAAAGATTAAAACATACAAAAAGTGATTCATGATAGCTATAGATAACCACATCTTAAAGATGCGGTGTGAATGTGAACCTAGTTTCACTGTGCTTACTAACAGTTTATTAAACGTACTAAAAAAATCTTTTCCACTTTATTCTAGAAATTCTCAAAAATCTTGCATATCACCTAATAGTTAAAAACAAATTGCAGGTCATTTTTACGGTGGAGTCCTTTTCAATTACACTATATTATATTCCCTTAGCACTATTGTACGGCAGTACTACTGTTCTGTACTTTACTACCGATCCCCTCCAACAATTCTAGGTTGGATAAATATCATGCATGGGAAAAATTGGATCAATGGGAAAAATTGAAAACAATGTTCTGGAAAACCAGTTCCTTTTCACAAAAAACAGTAGCTGTTAAGGCCCCTGGGGGTCACACACTTAAGTTTATAGGTCCAGAATAATAATCTAATAACCTACGATCTAGATCCCCTCCTCGTGGTAATCCTGGAATACAATCAATGGGCATACATTTTAAGGATGATGCTGGATGCTTGGCTGAAAGCTAATGTTGTGCCACTGGCTGTTTGGAAATGTCCTGTTTGGCATCTTTTTTAGTTTCTTTGTTACCTTTTGGGTCCAGGGCAGCTCTAATGGTAGACCGGTGCATGCTGATTTTAGTTGTCTAGTAGTCTTCCCACAATACAAAAAAACCACATGGGCACTTTATAATATATACAACTTTCCGAGATGTACACATAAGCCTGTGCTTTATCGTGTATCTCTTGCCCGTGTGTGGATGAAAAAACTGACTGCCAGTGATTAGAGAGTTACACATAACACACCCACCACATTTGAACACCCCCAGCTTCCCCATTCCAGCGTGTGCCCCATATTTGCTAACCGGATCCGTTGGTGAAAGGAGTTCCTTCAGGTTACTGTTTCTCCTATGTCCAAAGCGGACTCTTTTGCGATTAATCGATGACAGTTCTGCGTCCGTTTTGTTGATGGGCCATTGCTGTAAAACAGATTTCTTTATCAATGGGGTGCGTGTGTCATATGTGGTTACATAATACAATGAATCCTCCTCTTTCCCAACTGATCTCCTTGATCCTTTTAGGACCTCCTCTCGATCCAGAGTCATAGGCCATTTTTCATCCACACACGGGCAAGAGATACACGATAAAGCACAGGCTTATGTGTACATCTCGGAATGTTGTATATATTATAAAGTGCCCATGTTCACATTCACACCGCATGAGATGTGGTTATCTATAGCTATCATGAATCACTTTTTGTATGTTTTAATCTTTTACCTCTTTAACGGTTTTATATTTAAAACAGCACAAATACACTTTATGCTTCAATGAGCACTAGATACCCTCTAGCACTAGTCACCTTAATAGTATCATTATGCTAATTACACAGGCTAATTACACATGCTAATGATGTCACTACCCATGGATTGGTTCACTTAAAGCATATATATGCGATTGTAACACAGACATGGTTGCCTTGAGAAAGGTCCCTGGGGGACTGTACATGCACCTTTTAATACAGTTGTCTTGAATAAGAAAACCCGGTGTTGCTGGTCTGATTTATTGCATATGGAATGATTTTACCTTGCACCCGGGGATGCATATAAAGAAGCGGTGTGCTGCCCTACTGAAAGAAAGATATATATATATATATAATATATATATATACACACAAATGCAAAAGCGGCAGCACTCCAAGGATTTTTGACAAAAGTATAGTAGTGAAAACAAAAAAGGTTTATTAAATCAGTTCCTAGCAGGAAATTTCATCAGGGAAGACAGAACATATGCACACAGTGAACGCTTAAAACAGAGTTTTGCCGCCAGCTACTGTTGCTGGGCAACCCAAACCCGCAAGTGGGGGATTACGGTAAGTGAGATGTTTAAAAGTGGGGTATGTGTAGCGCTAAGGTACCCCTGATAATACCCGTGCACTGACCTGTGCCTTTATATAGTCACAGAACCCCTCAGTGACAGCAAATATTCTTATCATTTATGGTAGGGGGCACACAATCTATGATAATACCTGTGTGATACTCAGGGTCCACTGTAGCAAAGTCAAGAGTCAAGAGTGAGTTTATTGTCATTTCATTAATATCCATCTGTACAGTACACAGTGAAAAGAAACAACGTTCCTCTAGGACCATGGTGCTACACAACACAACATATATGTACCGGACAACAGACAAAAAGTGCAAGTGCAAAAATATGCAACTCCTGCAAGACAGGTCAGCACAGTGCAGGGACAGGACAAGTAAATGCACACTCAGCAGATGTAATATGTTAAGTAAATAATGCTAAATGTCAGACATGGTGTATCATGGTGACATGACAGTAGCAAGAACATGATAAAGAACATGACAAAGTGCAGATGTGCTCAAAGGGAACAACTGTATCCAATGGCTATTCATCCATACAATGGCGTACAGTGGCTGTGTAACATTGTGGTATATAGTATGGTCAGATGGAGTGTGTGTGTGAGAGAGATCTGTCCGGTCCCTGAATATTCAGGAGCTCTATGGCTTGGGGTGTTACACAGTCTGGTAGTGAGGGCCTTAATGCTTCGGTGCCTTTTTCCAGATGGCAGGAGTGTGAACAGTGAGTGTGAGGGGTGTGTTGGATCAGCCACAATGCTGGTGGCTTTACAGATGCAGCGAGTGGTGTAAATGTCCGCGATGGAAGGAAGAGAGATCTTCTTTGCTGTCTTCACTATCCTCTGTAGGGTCTTGTGCTCCATGACAGTGCAATTCACAGCCCAGACAGTGATACAGCTGCTCAGGATGCTCTTGATAGTCCCTCTGTAGAAGGGGGTACAGTATCCCTTATAATCACTGGGTGATAGTCCCCTGTATAGCTCAGCCTGTAGTTGTCTGCCTTTCTATGGTCACATAACCCCTCAGTGACTTCTAATAGCCTTACAATTTATACTAGGGAGTACATTATCCCGTCTAATCCTTGAGTGATACTGTATAACTCAGCCTGCAGCCCTGTGCCTTTATATGGTCATAAAAACCTTCAGTGTCCTCTTCTAAAATTCTTATACTTTACCGAAGGGGATATTGAATCCTTTATTTGCAGTTCTGCTGTTAAATCAAAGCTTCACTTATGAGAAAGAGAAAACGTAAATTAACAAAAAAATATCAGCAGATAATACGTTGCTTCAATTGTGTACTTACCTGAAAGAAGAGAATGGGGCTTATTCTAAAAGAGAGTGCAGTCAAATGGGATAGGGTAACCAGCATTGACGTTAATGGCCACTGTATAAAGATTCTGCTTCATATTCAGTCTGGAACAGTCCCCAAAGTTTGCTCATAGCTAGTACAGAGAGATCACATAAAACTATGGCAGCATATGTATTCCACTATACTAAGCACAATTTAGCAAGAACAGCCCCAAGGTTGCTCAAAGCCTGTACAGAGAGATCCCATAAAAATATGGCAACATAGTTATTCCCCTGTATTAAGCACAATTCAGCACAAACCTAAGTTTGCTTATAGCCTGTACAGAGGGATCCCATAAAACTATGACAGAATAGGTATTCCCCTGTACTAAGCACAATTCAGAAGGAACAGTCGCCTAATTTTGCTCATAGCCTGTACAAAGAGATCCCATAAAACTATGGCAACATAGGCATTCCCCTGTACTAAGCACAATTCAGCAGCAACAGTCCCCAATGTTTGCTCATTGCCTGTACATAGAGATACCATTAAACTATGTCAGCATAGGTATTCACTAATACTAAGCACAATTCAGCAGGAACAGACCACTTAGTTTGTCCAAGCCTGTACAGAGAGATCCCATAAAACTATGGCAGCATATGTATTCCCCTTTACTAAAAACAATTCATTAGGAACAGCCTCCTAAGTTTGCTGATAGACTGTACAGAGAGATCCCATAAAACTATGGCAGCATATTTATTGCCCTTTATTAAGAACAATTCAGTAGGAACATCCCCTTAAGTTTGCTGATAGACTGTACAGAGAGATCCCATAAAATGATGGCAGCATAGGTATCCCCCTGTACTAAGCACAATAGTTTGTTCATAGTCTGCACAGAGAGATCCAATAAAACAATGGCAGCATATGTATTCCCATTTACTAAAAACAATTCATTAGGAACAGCCTCCTATGTTTGCTGATAGACTGTACAGAGAGATCCCATAAAACTATGGCAGCATAGGTATCCCTCTGTACTATGCTTAATTCAGCAGGAACAGTCACAAAGTTTGCTATTTTGCTCAAAGCCTATACAGAGAGATCCCATTAAACTATGTCAGCATAGGTATCCACTAGAACTAAGCACAATTCAACAGGAACTGCCCCTAATCTGCTCATAGCCTGTATAGAGAGAGATCCCATTAAACTATGTCACACATGTATTCCCCTGTACTAAGCACAATTCAACAGGAAAAGCCCCCTAAGTCTGTTCATAGCCTGTACAGAGAGCCCATTAAACTATGTCAGCATAGGTATTCACTAGTACTAAACACAATTCAGCAGGAACCGTTCCTTAAGTTTGCTCATTGCCTGTATAGAGAGATCACATTAAACTATGTGGGCATAGGTATTCTCCTGTACGAAGCACAGTTCAACAGGAACAGACCACTAAATTTGCTCATAGACTGTACAGAGAGATTCCATAAAACTATGGCAGCATAGGTATTCCCTAGTATTAAGCACAATTCGGCAGGAACAGACCCTTGGTTTGCTCATAGCCTGTACAGAGAGATTACAAGGTTCCATAAAACAATGGCAGCATATGTATTCCCTTTTACTAAAAACAATTCATTAGGAACAGCCTCCTACTTTGCTGATAGACTGTACAGAGAGATCCCATAAACTATGGCAGAATAGTTATTCCCCTGTACTAAGCACAATTCAGCAGGAACAGACCACTTCGTTTGTTCATAGCCTGCACAGAGAGATCCCATAAAACTATGGCAGCATATGTATTTCCCTTTACTAAAAACAATTCATTAGGAACAGCCTCCTAAGTTTGCTGATAGACTGTACAGAGAGATCCCATAAAATGATGGCAGCAAAGGTATTTCCCTGAACAAAGCACAATTGAGCAATAACAGCCCCTTAAGTTTGCTCATAGTCTGTACAGAGAGAAATCATAAAACTATGGCAGCATAGGTATCCCCCTATACTAAGCACAATTCAGCAGGAACAAACCACTTAGTTTGTTCATAGCCTGCACAGAGAGATCCCATAAAACTATGGCAGTATATATTTATTCCCCTTTACTAAAAACAATTCATTGGGAACAGCCCCCTAAGTTTGCTGATAGACTTTACAGAGAGATCCCATAAAACTATGGCAGCATATGTACAGTATTCCCCTTTACTAAGAACAATTCAGTAGGAACAGCCCCTTAAGTTTGCTCAAAGCCTGTACAAAGAGGTCCCATTAAACTATGTCAGCATAGGTATCCACTAGAACAAAGTACAATTCAGCAGGAACTGCCCCTAATCTGCTCATAGCCTGTATAGAAAGATCCCATTAAACTATGTCACCACAGGTATTCCCCTGTACTAAGCACAATTCAGCAGGAAAAGCCCCCTAAGTCTGTTCATAGCCTGTACAGAGAGATCCATTAAACTATAAATAGAAGTGAATGGATTCAACAAGTTCAATCACGATGTTTCCGTCCAATGAAGCTGATAATGCAAAAACTAAAGGTGTGATGAACTTCGGTCAGACGCAGTGGATTACTGCAAAATTGGTTGCGTTTTACACACGTGTTTTGCATCCATTAAACTATGTCAGCATAGGTATTCACTAGTACTAAACACAATTCAGCTGGAACTGTCCCTAAGTTTGCTCATAGCCTGTATAGAGAGATCACATTAAACAATGTCGGCATAGGTATTCCCCTGTACGAAGCAGTATTCAGCAGGAACAGACCACTAAGTTTGCTCATAGACTGTACAGAGAGAGTTCATAAAACTGTGGCAGCATAGGTGTTTAGCTGCACTAAGCAGAATTTAGCAGGAACAGCCCCCTAAGGTTGCTCACAGACTGCACAGAGAGATCCCATTAAACTGTGTTAGCATAGGTATTCCCCTGTACTAAGCCCAATTCAGCAGGAACAGCCCCATAAGTTTGCTCATAGCCTGTACAGAGAGATCCCATAAAACTATGGCACCATCTCTCCCTGCTATACCTGTTATCCCACAGCCACACTCCCTTCCCAAGGACACCAATATTTACAGAGACCACTGCAGATGCTAGGTGATAGTTGAAGAGTAGAACATGTAGATGGCTTTTAATCTGACATATTCTCTTCACATAGTGTGGAATGTAATTGAAAAAAAAGTATATTTCTGGGGAACAATCTGAAAACAATTGAACTAAAAAAAAGTGTTTGGAAGGTGAACAACCCCTTTAAGGATATGGCATCAGCTAAACAAAAATTGTTCACTGGCTCCATATCCATCACCGCTGACCCCAACAAGAAACAATGACTGACTACTTACCTGGGATTGAAGATAAGGGATACAAAACTGCTTTTGGGCTCCAGAATCTTCAATTGAGGCACCTTCTAGGCACGGAAAAAAGAACAGATCTCCATGTTCCTAAAAAACAAAGAAAAGCGGTGAGCTGGGTACAAGTGGAGGTACCTACACCTAAAAGATTACATCTATATCAATAGGAAATACTGTGTGTAGACCACTAACCAGTTTTGAAACATATAGTGCTATAAATACACCGACACAGACTCTCTCTAATGTACAAGGTCCTGTTGGAACACAAACAGCCCAATTTACCGGACTATACTAAATCTTGGGAAACGGCCTTAAACCTTAATCCCTGAGCAAGATTGGCTGGACATATTACAAATAATCACAAAATGCTCAATAAGCAATAAATACCAAGAACAATGGTAACCCCCATCCCTACCCACTATTCAGGCTAAAGAAGGGAGCCCCTACAAACAAAGGACCCCCCAGTTCCACCATGAGCAACAGCAGCACCACTGATTGGAACCTTGGCTGATGAATGAATAGATCCAACAAATATGGCAGCGCAGTAACTGCACTGACTCAATAGACCAGACATACAAAGCAATGCTCTCTGTAATTAATAGGCTGTGTATGTGCTGCACATCTAATTAGAAATAAATGCCATATAAACCTCACTCATCAACAGGGGACACTTCCCCTTTAAGAGCAAGGAACAGAGGTGACTTCACACCTGGGAATGACAGTTGGTTTAGTCCGTTGGTTGGCAACGTGGTGAGAGGTAAGCGTACTTTCCCTCTGGGAGATTTTTTGACAAAAAAACTTTATTTTAGTACAAAAAGAAGGGGGAATTTGGGTGATGTCCCATCTCAGACTAGCCGGTGTTGCTCATCTCGCTATTATAGTGAATTTGGAGATTTTCCCCTAAAATGGGCTTGGGAGATGCCTTTAATCTTAGCACAGGTTGGGAGACATAGACCAGGATTTGGCAGTTATAATATTCACATTATCTACTGAAGGTAACATTTAGGGACCCCTGTGCCACACCATAAGCTGCTTAATTTGTGTTCCCAGTACTGACAGGCTCCTTAGAGATTTGTCCCTTTGCCCTCTGGGTATGTGTCCTGCTCATATGTACCAACATTGTAGCTAAATACATGTTCCCTTTATCCAAGTCTGGAACTAGGGATGGGAAGCAGAGGCACGTGCCATGGGGACAGTTGGGGGGGTGCTAGCAAATAAGTGGGGGGACATACAGCAGGGTCCCATAAAAGAGAGAAGACTTCAACCTAGGGATTTCACAGTTGGTTTAGTCCGTTGGTTGACTCTGTATTAAGTCTATATTACCTCTGAGAAATTTTTTGACAAATAAACTTTACTTTAATAAAAACAAAGAGGGCGGGAAAGGTTGGGTGATGCCCCTAGACTAGCAGATCTTGCTCCTCTCCCTGATTTTAGTGGAATTAGAGAATTTCCCCCTAAAATGTGGTTGGGAGATGCCAGTACTGACAGGCTCCTTAGAGATTTCTCCATTTGCCTCCAGGGTATGTGCTCTTATGTACCAACATTGTAGCTAAATACATGTTCCCTTTATCCAAGTCTGGAACTAGGGGTGGGAAGCAGAGGAACATGCCATGGGGACAGTTGAGGGGTGATAGCAAATGAGTAAGAGACATACAGCAAGGATCTATATGAGAGGTGACTTCACACTTAGGGATTTGATAGTTGGTTTAGTCCGTTGGTTGGCACTGTGGTGAGAGGTAGGTGTACTTTCCCCTCTGCATTTGTTTTTGCAAATAACTTTCATATTAGTGGGGAAAAAGGAAATAGTTGGGTGATCCCACCAAGTCTGGAACTAGGGGAGAGCAGCAGAGGCACGTGCCATGGGGACAGTTGGGGGTGATAGCAAATGAGTGGGGGGGGCATACATTAGGGTCCCATAGAAGAGACTTCATACCTAGGGATTTGACAGTTGGTTTAGTCCATTGGTTGGCTCTGTGTTAAGTGTATATTCCCTCTGAGAGATTTTTTGCCAAATAACCTTTACTATAGTAGAAAAAATAGAAAGAGGAAAAGGTTGGGTGACGCCCCCCAGACTAGCAGATATTGCTCCTCTCCCTGATTTTAGTGAATTTGGAGACATTTCCCCTAAAATGTGCTTGGGAGATGCTGTCACTGTGTGAGGAAACTTCCAGCATTCTAGAGACTGAGGCCCGGTACCTGCTGGAAGTGACACAAAGCTCAAGTTTAGGGGAAAATAGATCTCTGCCTTGCTCTGTATTATATAGGAAATATTAAGTGCTAAATACATTAACTTGCCTTTTTATTCTCTTTTTTATACAGATTGCTACAGTGCTTTTCCTGCATCTTTGAACAGAGACTTCTGTGCTTCACACCTGCCTAACAACAACTGGGTTTTATTTTGGCTTCTTCATTGTTCTCTTAATTACATCTTTATCTGAACAGTGTAAGAGAGAGCCAGGGGTTCCTTAGGGAGCCCCATTGGGGTGCCCCGACCTTGTGCCGCCCCCTATTTTTTTCCCATAGGAGAATCTTCTTTAAGAGGTAATCTTGCAAATTGAACTGATGCAACACATGATTTCTTCTTCAGCAAGTCTGTCCTAAATTCACTTGCGGGGTGGAGTCCCACATGGCTTTGTGCATATGAGCCCATACGGTTACTGTTTATGGGATTTATAAGAAGCCAATCTATCAGCAGCATTAATAATGGGCTGTTATCATTGACTGGAACAATGTTTCATACAAATGAGGTAATATACATAAGGAAATTAATGGATGGCCTGCCTTTAAATTTACTTTCAGTATGTGATAGGATGGCTAATTCTTAGCAACTTTTCAAATGGTTTTCATTCATTTTTTTTTTTTAGTTTTAGAATGAGTTGTCTTTGGACCCTAGCAACCAGATTGCTGAAATTACAAACTCGAGAGCTGCTGAAAAAAAAGCTAAATAACTAAAAAAAAAACACAAATAATCAAAAATCAATAACAATTGCAAACTGTATCAAAATATCACTCTCTAAATCATACTAAAAATTAATTAAAAGTTGAACAATCCCTTTAACTGTGAGTTCATTTTGCCTGATTATGTCCATTTCTCGTTTTAGATTTCGACGATGGAGAAATCATTGAGAAATCCATCTCTCAAGGTAATGCCTGTGTGTAAAAAAAAATCCTCTCTCATCTAAACTGGTGTTTCCCTTTCACTCTTCTATATAAGCTCTCCTTAAGCAGCTGTCTATCTGCACTGCTTCTTTTATACATATACTGTAGGTGGGAGCTGCCATACCATTTGCCTCTGTGCTGGTAGAACTGACATCCAGGGTGTTAGAAATTTGATCCGTCTAACAACAATTCAGTCCAATTTAGGCTTAGCAATGGAAGGATTTATTCAAGCAATGCAAGACAGAGAGTATGACTTGTATATAACAGTTCTTAAAAACTACAAACAAAAATGCTTTAAAAGACAATCTATTTCTTTCCCCAGTAGTGGTAATTTAATACCTTTCCTTTTCCTCTGGTGGATAGTTGTTTTCCCGGCGTTTATATGTGAGCTCTGGATGTTCAGGTTCTTGATGGTATCAGAAGTCAAGATGAGCTGAACTGCTGTTCGAGAGCAGTCCATTTATACAAATTTTCCTGAAGAATTCCTTTGATGAACTTTGAACCAATGAGAAAAGAGTTCTTTGTCTTTAAGGCAAAAGTCCTTTTGTGTAACCACCAGAAGATGGCACTGTCGTATCACTTATGTTACAGAGTCCACATTTTCCTATCTTGCAAGTCTTTACAACATCCCGAAATCTTACCAAACAAAAACCATTTCAGAAAACATATACACATAAAACTAACTAGTATTAATATTAAAAACCTAAACTACATACAAAATACAAAACATACAATGAATATGTAATAAAAACCCAGAGATAGATGTATGTATAAATATACTTCCTTCTTAAAAAGGATTGGAATTTTAACCAATTGTCTATGATTTCACAGTTGTTTGACCCCTTTGACCCCAGGCATCTGGGATATCTATTAGTATAGGTTCTCATGCCCTTAAATGTCAACTATTCTCTTAACATATAAATATTCCTTTGTTTTTACATCTGTTTCTCCAAGATACAATTGCCAACATTCTCAGACACCCAGTCTACATCAGATCCTTAACATCTATCCCTAGACACCATTCATTATACTAGTGAGAATTAAACTCAGGCCTGTTCCCAGGTTATAACTAATATACCCAATTTTCTTCAAGCCCCCCTTTTTATGGTCTGATGTAGTAATTTTTTATAATCACTTTCACACTTCATTCGTATCACAGTCATTCTTGACAGACTATTGTATCCCGGAGAACATAATATAATCAACATTTTCGATTTACCATTTCTCTGAGGATAACTTCCCCTTGATTAATAGATTTCTTCATACGTTTATACATACATCTTACTCTACAAACTAAAAATAATTGTATAACAATACATCCTATGGCTAATATAAACACAATAATTAAAGGATGAAAAAGAATATTACTAACAACGGTGCCTGTAGAGGTTTTAGCCCACATATTAACAGATTTCACCATTTTCCTCCACCAGGTAGACCCTGACATTTCTGAATATTCGTGTTCTATAGCTTTTAACTTTCCTTCTTCATGTTGGAAATATTTCCGCCTCTTGTAACTGTTTTTGTAAATTATATAATAATCCTTTATCTTCTTGAATTTGTTTGGCCATTCAAACCAAGGGAATTCATTTACTACAGTAAGATTAAACTGAATCGGTACCACATTTATATCTTTAACATGGAACTGTGGAATATTTATATAAGTTCCTTGTAAAGTCAATGCTGTTGGATTATTATTGATGCAATATAATCCTCTATCCAAATTGGGCTTTGCCATACAAGTAGGATTATAAACCTTTACCGATTCAATTTTTTTCATTATTTGAAAACATATTTTCTTTGTCAAGAGGGGTCATTAATTCCATTGTAGATTTAACATTTTCAACTCTTGCAGCACACATTGAATGGTTATGGAAACAAGAATGATAAATTGGTCTTATCTGGTGTGGTAAACATAAAATCTTAAAATTAAAATGTAAACATGCGGATAAATCCACCTGTTCAGGCTTCGTTGTTGTTGGATTCACAATAAATCTTTTATATGTTTAAACTATAAAATAATAATTGAGATTCACTAACTGGAATTCCTAAAACAGTCATTGAGTATATTGACATCTCCTCTCCCGCAATTGGTATAAGAGAAGTCGCAATACATTCAAGGTTCTTACATCCAACCCATTTATTCACCCACAAATCCGAATGGTTAAGGGCTTTTTCATATTCTTGAGGTAAACTATTTTGTAGTGATAAAGGAGTTATCCCACCCTGTAGAGCTTGCGCTGTTATTTTAAAATCTGTGGAGTATTCTGTAGAGAAGTAATCTCGATACTATTGGCAACTGTGCCTATAGTACCAATACCTCCAAGAATTTTATCTATTACATCTCTTTTTGATCTCGAATTGTCTAATTTACCAAACCAATGTTCCATTCCTTGTTCCATATTTAAAAGATATTTCTTACATTGTGGGAATCTAGTAGAGATTTTCCACTGAGAAATATTAAAATGCCAAATTATAGTAATATATTGGCCATCTTTTAAAAGTGGTTTAGAATGAAAATGGTTAATTTGGAATGGACTTGATGAAACAATAGGATTATTTGCACAGGTTACATTTACAGGATGTGGATATACAACAACACTAATCTTTTCACATGTTATAT
Source organism: Xenopus laevis (assembly GCF_017654675.1). Classification (NCBI taxonomy): domain Eukaryota; kingdom Metazoa; phylum Chordata; class Amphibia; order Anura; family Pipidae; genus Xenopus; species Xenopus laevis. Next base: position 17,608,158 of record NC_054375.1, on the reverse strand, counting down.
TATTAGATAACGATAGGCAACATTGATAATCTCCCTGGTCTTCTATTCTTAGATTTTCCATCTTATAGGTAAGGGTTTGATTATACCATTGTATCTTCCCAATGGGACTTTTATGTAAAATTATCTCAGAACCATAATTCATACTTCCTCGAAAATCATCTTCCTTGAACCATGATATGATCGAACCCAGAGGTAAGCTTATTTCCGTACCACAAGTCAATTGTAAATCTTGGCCTTCTTGTACTTTTACATTTTTAGGCCATACCTTGACCTTAGGAATTACAACATCTGTATCAATCAATATCACTTCAATATTTATTGGAAGAGATCTTTCCCTACTTATTTTAATTTGCCACTCCTTTTTACGGTTCTCCTCAGAGTCATGTTTGGATGAATTCTCTGGTAAGATATATTGGTACCATACCCTGGCATAATATATATCCAATGGTTTAACTGTACCCATTTTGGTTTCACCTGGTTCACCTATTTCAGGATTGCTGGTTACTTGTAAGGAGCTTTCCCCTTTAACCATTAAAATCCATTTGATGGGATCACCAAGATTACATTCCGAAAACTCTGTATGATTATTTTGTGTATATAAACCCTTTAACCACTTGTATCCTTTTTTTGGTCCTATAGATGCATTAATATACACACTGTCACCTGAATCGAATTTAATTTTGATGCAACATGTTAATATTACCCCAGTTTGACTTCCTATACATATTTGGCCCTTTATGTCATTTGTTAGATTAAAGTTTGATAACTGATCCTGTGTTAAGTACATAGATTCCTTTTGTTGTTGAATAATGGCTTGACCATAAGGCAATAGGTATCCCATCATCAGAAAAGTCATCATTATTATGGATTTGATGCAAGATCTTTCATGGTTGTCCCATTTAAAAATCTCAGCTGTCAATCAAATATTGTCTGCCCCTCCTCTATGCCATGGGCATAGAGGCGGGGCAGACAATTACTTTCACTTTCCATTCAGCACTTCCTAGATGTTATTGCTCTCCAAACATTCCCCCCCCCCGTTCTCTTCACGATTTAATTGTGTAACCAGGGCATGGGGTTGGACATCGGGTCCCCCATTCTGGTGCACAAACAAGATTCTGAGATGATACAAGGCTTGTCTTAATAACAGTGTCCACAAAATGGCTGCTGCCTGTTTGCTATAATTATTTATTCCCAGACGGAAGGAAACAAGATTCAAATAATTTATAGAGTCTAATTAAAGTTAATTTTGCTTGACTAATGTGATAAAATAGGATTTTGAATATTTTTTTTGGGTGACAGGTCCCCTTTAAAACCCACTATATGTTCTGAAGCAATCACAGCAAAATGGACCCCCAACAAATGTCTTGTACAGATATCAAAACCTTTTTCAACAGGTGACAGCACCTTTGAAAAATATCCTACTGGTCTCCATACACTACCTTGCAATTGCAGGAGCACTGCTGAAACAGCCGTTTAAGAAGTGTGCACCTGTAATGCAAAAGGAGCAGAGGAATCTACTGTAGTTAATGTTGGAGCCATTTGCAGTTCCCTCTTAAGTGTCTCAAAAGCAATTTGTTGTTCCTGAGTCCAAGGACCAAATACAGAATCATTACCCTTGAGAATATCATATAAAGGTTTTGCCTTTTCTGCAAATGATTCAATGAAGTCTCTGGAAAAATTTACTAATCCTAGGAATTGTCTCAAGGCTTTTACGGTTGTTGGAACTGGAAGTTTGGAAATAGCCTTAATTCTTTCTTGTAGTGGCTTTTTGTAACCAGGACCAATTTGAATACCAAGGTATTCAATCTCTGGTTGCAAAAACACTACCTTTTTTGTGTTCATTTTGAGTCCTGAGTTACATATCAGCTCAAATAGTTCCTCTAACAATTCTAAGTGTTCGTTGTTTGGAGCAATATGTCATCCACATATTGTAACAAACATTCTGGTTTTGAAAATATGGATAAAACATTTGCCAAACCTTGATGAAAAAAACTCCCAGATGAACTCATACCCTGTGGTAATTTTTTGAATAAGAATTGCTGATTTTGAAATGTAAAAGCAAATTTGTATTGACAGGACTCAGTTAGACTAATGCTGAAGTATCCATTCGCTATGTCTATTTTTGAAAAGAAGCGTGCATTTGCCATCAATCTAGACATAACATCAGGGATATCAGCAACAATTTGAGCTGAGGGAGGTGTATTTTAATTCAGCATCTCTCAGATCAAATGTTAATCTCCCATGACCATCTTGTTTTTCACAGGCCATAAAGGATTATTGCATTTTGAATTTCCTTTCCTTATGGCACCTGCTGCTTCCAGATCAGAAATGACCTTGGCAATAGAATCAAAATGATTCAGGAGGAGTCTGTACTGCCTCTCTGTGGTGGAGGGTCTGGGCCTTTAATATCAACCAGAACCCCTTTCAAATTGCCACAATCATTTTTGCCCTGGGCCCACAATTTTGGAAATCTTTTCACCAATTCTTTAAGTTTAGGATTTTCCCCAGTGTTGGGCCACATGAATTCCTCTGGGGAAACATTCACTGGACAAATTGCTTTCACATGTTCAAAATCAGTAGGATCTATTACAACAGGATTTTTACCTTTTGCATCTTTCCAGATGGCTTTGTTTCCTAGATCCACAATCCAACCACGTTTTTCCATAATGTCAGTTCCAAGTATGCTGTCCACTCCCTTACAATACCAGATGTCAATCTTAGTTTTAAGCCACCCTGGTATTTGTTTAATGGAATGGTCAGACACCATGGTTGCAATGGACTTCCCCCACCATTGAAACTACAATGGTACAAGAAGGTGAACCTGTCTGTAAAGGAATTTTCTTGCTAGTAACACTTAATTGTGCTCCTGTGTCAATCAAAAATTCAGTTTCAAATTCCCCTAATACAGCTTTAACAAACGGCCTACCACAATCATCAAGATAGACTGGCGCTAGGTATTCAAGGGGACGAGATTTAGGCGTTTCTAGTCATTGGTTATTTGGCATTTTGTGATGTTCAGTAGATGTTTTAACAGAATTATAACCTGCTTCAGTTACTAATTCCCTAATTTGTCTCAACAGAGGTGCATAGGGTGACTCATGTGTTGGATTTTGTGCCTCTGCAGGAGGTGCTGTGGCCTGCCTCACAAATCCATTTTCCTTTCCTAAATCTTTGAGATTTATCTCATTCTCAGGAGTCCTACAGTTCCTTTTCAAATGTCCCCTTCTATGACATCTGAAACACTTCAGGTTCTGTAGGCCTGAGAATGGTCTGTTCTCCCCCTTCCCATTCTTATATGTGTTATTATAGGAGGATCTATTTGCTGGTTTTACAATTTCTGCTATTTTAGCTTTTGGAGTGCTTGCCTTTAAATGTCTCCTAAATTTGTCAATATATGCAGCAGCATCTTCAAGATTATCAAGGGCACATGCAAATACAATGGCACCTGTATCTAGATATTTAAACTTTTTAACAAAGGCATGTACCATCTGTTGAGGAACTTGATCATCTTCAATTCCCATAACCAGTCTATAAGCTGGTTCAAACATTACTAAAAATGCAAATGGGTCTTCCTTTATAGAAGTTTTCAAATTATCAAGAACCTCATTAGTTGGTACACTCTCCCCTGTGGTGATTTGTATTAACTGTTTAAGTCTATCCCTACTTGTGCCATGTACTTCCTGGCCATTTTGATCAATTTCTGGGGCATTAATAGGAATGACAAGTCTTCTAGCCATATGAGTAGGAATCCAAAATTTAAAAATTTTATTGATTTGTTCATCAGACAAATCATATCTGGATACATGTGCTTGAAACACATCATGGTTAAAAAATGCATCCTTAGCAACATTGTATGAAGGTAAATCCTTAACTATCTTCATCAACTGTTCATGTATTTTAATTTTGGCTGCTCTTGTTAACAATTCTTTCTTCCTTTTCTGTTTGCCTCTTTCTTCCTCAGCCCCCCCTCCTGCTTCATCCTCCTCCTCCTCTTCTTCTATTTCTGGGATATCTAAGGGTCCTTTAACTTTTTTCCCTGCACATATCTCCCTTGTGTTTTTCCTGAGCTGGCATACCATCTCAGTCCTTACTTGTATCTGATCTTCTAACTCTTGTACGTGTTGCATTAATATGTCACAGTTAGGGCAATCAGATACATTATCCTGAACTCCAGGACTTCCTCCCATATCTGTGTTGGCAACATCTGATTCATTATTTATGACTTCTGTTTTTGTGGCCATGCAAACAACTTGTGTGGATTCTTTTTTACAAATCATGGTATTAAAAATGTGTATCATTTTAAGAATATTTGTTAACTTTTTCTTATCTCGGTTTATGCATAATAATTTCTTATCCAATAGTTGGTTTGCATGATCACATTGTTCATATAAACCATGCCATAAATCAGCATCTGCTCTAGTACAACCATTAAATTCAAACATTACATTACTGTTTTTTGCATGCTTAGTAATTAACTCCATACTCACCTGATATGAAGTTTCGTAGTCCCTTTGCCTTTAAAATGTGCACTATTTTAAGGAAGGATACTACGCCTCTTGAATCTCTCCGTGGATCCAAGAAAAAATATGAAGATACAACGCGTCTTCCCGCTTTACACAGTGGCCACTGTTTTTCTTCTCCCCTTCCTTTCTTTGCCCAATGGACTGCTGACTCTAGGTTCTTTTACTTTGCAAAAAATCCTCTTCTCTTGAATAACTCTCTGTGGTTATTTAGATAACTCTCTGTGGTTATCGAACTCCCCCCTTTTTTAAGATTTAAACCTGAAAGTTTCAATCTTAAACCTCCTGCTGAACAGGAAAAAATATGGGGTTTGCTCCCAAGATTGGGGAAATAGCAAAAACTGGCTGGGTTGCCAAATCTGTTAGAAATTTGATCCGTCTAACAACAATTCAGTCCAATTTAGGCTTAGCAATGGAAGGATTTATTCAAGCAATGCAAGACAGAGAGTATGACTTGTATATAACAGTTCTTAAAAACTACAAACAAAAATGCTTTAAAAGACAATCTATTTCTTTCCCCAGTAGTGGTAATTTAATACCTTTCCTTTTCCTCTGGTGGATAGTTGTTTTCCCGGCGTTTATATGTGAGCTCTGGATGTTCAGGTTCTTGATGGTATCAGAAGTCAAGATGAGCTGAACTGCTGTTCGAGAGCAGTCCATTTATACAAATTTTCCTGAAGAATTCCTTTGATGAACTTTGAACCAATGAGAAAAGAGTTCTTTGTCTTTAAGGCAAAAGTCCTTTTGTGTAACCACCAGAAGATGGCAATGTCGTATCACTTATGTTACAGAGTCCACATTTTCCTATCTTGCAAGTCTTTACAACATCCCGAAATCTTACCATTATAACAAAAAACCATTTAAGAAAACATATACACATAAAACTAACTAGTATTAATATTAAAAACCTAAACTACATACAAAATACAAAACATACAATGAATATGTAATAAAAACCCAGAGATACATGTATGTATAAATATACTTCCTTCTTAAAAAGGATTGGAATTTTAACCAATTGTCTATGATTTCACAGTTGTTTGACCCCTTTGACCCCAGGCATCTGGGATATCTATTAGTATAGGTTCTCATGCCCTTAAATGTCAACTATTCTCTTAACATATAAATATTCCTTTGTTTTTACATCTGTTTCTCCAAGATACAATTGCCAACATTCTCAGACACCCAGTCTACATCAGATCCTTAACATCTATCCCTAGACACCATTCATTATACTAGTGAGAATTAAACTCAGGCCTGTTCCCAGGTTATAACTAATATACCCAATTTTCTTCACAGGGAATCCAATCACTACGTTTATTTCCTTTTCAGAATGAAATGCCCTTATTGCTGGCATGTTACCCCAAACTCTTTTCTGTCTCTATTCTCCTCAGAGCCAGACTGACTGTGAGCAGCATTTAGAGAACTTTAGTATTCTGTCCCTAATGCTCTTTCCTTTCACTTACAGAAGCTGTACTCCGTCCTAAAGGAATTCAGGGCGGAATATACGGATTTTGAGGCCCTCGCCTCTTATTACGGTAAAATCCTATATTATTTATCAGTTTCTAAGGTTGTGCCATTAGTTTAATTATATGTGTAATCCTTTCCCCTTTTAGCTCAGTATTTAACGGAAATGTGTTTTTCCTGCAGAACAACACTACCGGGTCGAATGCGGCAAGAACGTCGACCTGTAAGTAAAACATAAATGGATTTATTATATGTTGGGAATCATTTGCTATTGCCCCGGTGGGTAAGTGCAAGGGCAATAAGGCTGGAAAATGTTTTATTAACGCTCAGTGATATTTTTCTTTTTCAGAGAGCACTTCCTTCTTATGTGCTTTGTGGACCCGAGGATGAGGGCTAAGGAGAACATCACCCATTACTGGGTAATGCTTGTCTCACTGGTATGTAATGCCAAATAGATGTTTAGATATATAGGGAACAAATATTAGATTGGCAGCTCTTATCTCACGCTGCTTCTTTCTTTTTGTTACAGAAAGTGCTCGAGAGGGAATATGCTGCCCTCAGGAATTCTGTCTTGCTGCCTCCTGTAAGTGTCACTAGTATTATTATAGGAGAGGTTATTATTCACTGTGTGTCTGTATAATAATTAAGAACATTATCATTCAATCTCCTGCTCCCCTGGGGGGGGACATCTAAAGTCACCCATCCAAGTGCCACTTTCACCAGCAACATAAATGGGGGTTATGCACAGACATGGCATAGAGTTTTATCACAAGGGGCCACATGGGCACAATAATGGCATTGGTACAAAGAAGCATTTAACATTGACTCTCTTCTTCCACAGGATCTACCGACGCGAGTGCAAAACCGGAGGCAGCAACTTGAGTATCTGCGGCTGCAGAATGTAAGTTCATCTGGAATCACTGTCTGTGATGCTTTTCTTGGGTGTTTAGCCACTAGATAATGAACTTTGGTACATTGCAATCAGGACAACTACACACTGCCCTCAGCATATAAAGGTACTATTAGCAGCACATATACAGTATATAATCCTAATTGCCTCCTTTCTTTCCCCTTTGCTCCTATCCTTGTGCCTCCCTTCAGACTATCGAACATCACCTTGACCAGCTTCACAACGAGTTCTTGAGGGAGCAGAAGCTGCAGGAAGCTGCTGGGTATGTATTTTGCAATTAACACTTTCAATTACACTTCCTGGCACATAACATTTAAAAAAAATAAATGTTTTCCTCCAGTGATCAGAATTGTAGTTGCAATACTTTGGAAACAAATTACAATAATGACAAATTTCTTTACATTTTCTTCCCATCAAACCTAGTAAGGAACAAAAACAAACTCCTGCAGCTGAAGAAAAGGAGGATGGAGCCCCTGCAGCAGCAGAAGAGGAAGCAGAAGGAGCTCCCACTGAAGACCATCAAGCCCCTGCAGTGAAGGAGCAGAAGACAGAGGAGCAAGCTCCTGCAGTGGAAGAAGAACAGGTAGGACCACCTGAACAAAACCAAGACCAAGCTCCTGCAGTGCAGGAGAAAGAAGAGGGAGCAGATGGAGAACAAGAACCTGTGAGAACGCACGCTTGCGTCCTGTCCGGCGCAGGCGCGCTAATGCGCGTCGGCGTCTGACGCGGGACGCTGGCGCCGGTCGCGGAGGCGCCGGTCGCAAGGACGTAGGCGGAAACGCCTGTGACGGACGTGCTGGCGTCAGTTCCGTGACGTCAGCGCAGAGACGCCAGTTTGGCGCCAAAGCTTCTGTATTTAAACCCAAACCAGATAAACATGCATTGCCTGGTTATTAGGTTATTTTGACTGAAACCCTAGCAACTTTGAACTTTGGATTCCTGATTATTGACCCTTGCCTGAACCCGGATTTGATTACTGCCGCCTGTCTCGACCTTCTTGCCTGTTTCATCGTTTACGAATATTGCTGCCTGCCTTTTTGACCTCGGATCTCCTGACTACGACTTTGCCTAATCCCTTGTACTTCGCTGACCGTCTTACTGGCTACTCCCCACAACCCTGCTCCCTGTTCCACTCCAGGTGGGTAGCGGTTGTGTGAGGCGCTTGTGGGTTCATTGTCTTCTGCTCCGGCTCCTTCTACGTCTGGATTATACTGGTAAGTCCTGACAGTATAACCAGGCCCAAAGATGGATCCAGCTGAAGGGGCGTCCCCGTTTGCAGTCCTGACGCAACAACTGTCTTCTCTTACGCAAGCCGTCCGGGAGCTGCAAAGTGGCTATGCTCAGCTACAGGAGCACATTAGGACCCAACCACCGGCTGTTCTCCCTTCCACGGCCGCTGCAACTCCTCCGGCTCCAGCAGAAGTCCAGGTGATCACTTCTGAAATTTCGGAACCTAAGGTGGCCTTTCCGGAGAAGTTTGCGGGTGACCGAAAGTTGTTCCGGAACTTCAGGAGCAATTGAAAGCTGCTGTTTACACTCAAGCCTCATACCTATCCCTCTGAGCAGACCCGGGTCGGGTTGATTATCTCTTTTCTTACGGGAGAACCACAGACGTGGGCCTTTCGTCTTATGGATCGCCACAGTCCTGCATTGGCCACAGTAGACTCCTTCTTCGATGCCATGGCAGTTCTTTTTGACGATCCTCACAGAGCCACTACTGCTGAAGCCGCCCTGCGTGCCTTGAAGCAAGGTAGCCGCCCAGCGGAAGACTACACCTGGAATTCCGGCAATGGGCAGATGACACGGAGTGGAATCCGCTGCGCTTAAGAACCAGTATCGCTTCGGCCTTTCTTCTGAATTAAAGAATGAATTGGCCCGTACTGGCATTCCCGACAGTTTGGAGGACCTCATCTGTCTGGCCATCCATCTCGATCGGAGGCTCAGGGAACGCAGAGAGGAAGAAGAGGCAGAGAGAGCAGGTCTTCCACCTCAGTCTTGGATGTTACCAACCGCTCCACCTCCTATCCGAATGCCTTCCACTTTTCCTCCAGCTGTTCCGCCACCCGTCTTCAGTACAGCCCCAGAGCCGATGCAGATTGGAGCCATTAGATCTGCGTTAACTCCAGAGGAACGGATCAGACGTCGCAGACTCAACCTCTGCCTTTATTGTGGACAAGCAGGTCACTTGCTTCGGGGTTGTCCGATTCGTCCAACGGGTAAGAGGATATTCGAAAGAGACTTTTCCAGTTGCCATGTTCCCGTGCCTCTCCTGACTGTCTCTTTATCTTTGCAGTGGGGAGACAAGCGGGTAGAGCTTCAAGCAATTCTTGATTCTGGGGCCAGCGGGTGTTTCCTGGATAATAAAGTGGCGCTACAGTTCCAGATCCCACTCCAGTCCAAAAAGAACCCCATAGCCCTCCGTGTGGCAGATGGTTCTCTGATTACCTCGGGCCCTGTGGTGCAAGAGACCGTCTCACTTTTTGTTGTGTTAAATAAAGGGCATGCTGAAGTCATGAACTTTGATGTGGTTTCTTCGCCTTTATTCCCGTCATTCTGGGTTACCCTGGTTGCAGAAAACACAACCCGTCCATCAACTGGACTACCGGTGAAGTGAACTTTCTTTCAAATTTTTGTTCCTCTCAATGCATTTTCTCTTTCAATAGAGTCTGTTCTTTATCTCCTGCCTCCGAAATTCATAATCTTCTTCCTCAAGCTTACTGGGAATTCACGGACGTTTTTAATAAGAAAGGGGCAGACAAGTTGCCTCCTCATCGTATTTACGATTGCCCTATTAACCTTCTTCCAGGGCTCAGATTCCTTTTGGACGAGTTTATCCGTTATCCGAGTCTGAACTGTCGGAACTTCGTTCTTATTTAGATGAGAATCTGGCCAAAGGCTTCATTCGACAATCTTCTTCTCCAGCAGGGGCTGGGATCTTCTTTGTTGAAAAAAGGATCATTCTTTAAGGCCGTGCATTGATTACCGGGATCTGAACAAGATACTGTTAAGAATCGTTATCCACTTCCTCTTATTCCTGAACTTTTCAACGTTTGGCGGAGGCTAAGATCTTTTCTAAACTAGATCTCCGTGGCGCATACAATCTCGTCAGAATAAGAGAAGGTGATGAGTGGAAGACGGCTTTTCGTACTCGTTATGGGCATTTTGAATACCTGGTCATGCCCTTTGGTCTTTGCAACGCTCCTGCAACGTTTTCAAACATTTTGTCAATGATGTTTTCAGAGACTTCCTCGACATATTCGTCATCATATACTTGGATGATATCCTTGTTTTTTCTAATTCTTTGGAGGAACACAGATCACATTTAAAGAAGGTGCTGGCTCATCTGCGCATTCATCAGCTTTATGCTAAGATTGAGAAATGTGTCTTTGAACAAACATCTGTGGACTTTTTGGGTTCTCTCATTTCTCCGCAGGGAATTCAGATGGACTCCAGGAAGATCTCTGCAATTCTTGATTGGCCAATTCCATCTTCCAAGAAAGCTGTCCAACATTTTATTGGTTTTGCAAATTTTTATAGGAAATTTATAAAGAATTTTTCCCAGGTCATTCTCCCAATTACTGAGTTGACTCGTAATAATCAAAAGTTTTGTTGGTCACCACAAGCTCAGTTGGCCTTTGAGAAACTGAAGGCACTCTTCACTTCAGGCCCAATTCTTCATCATCCTGACGTTTCCCTTCCTTTCATCCTGGAAGTTGACGCTTCAGAACTTGCGGTGGGTGCTGTGTTATCGCAAAGAGCTGGGTTTCAGGAGGATCTTCATCCTGTTGCTTTTTTTTCATGTAAACTGGCCAAGAGCGAATGTAACTATGATGTTGCCGATCGTGAACTACTTGCCATTAAGTTAGCACTTGAAGAGTGGAGGTATCTCCTTGAAGGGTCTAAACATCCAATCCTCATCTTTACGGATCATAGGAATCTGGAGTATTTACGTTCGGCCAAGAGGTTGAGACCTAGACAAGCAAGGTGGGCTTTATTCTTCATGAGATTCAATTTTCATCTCACATATCGACCTGGGTCTAAGAATGTTAAAGCAGATGCTTTGTCCCATATGTTTTCGTCTGAAGATGAGACTTCTTTGGTTCCTGAAACGATTTTAAACTCTAATAATTTCCTCCTGGTTGATGGAATTAAAGACGCTTCCTTAAATCTCTCTGAACCATCGTTAGTTTCCAAGGAGGGTCTTCTTCATCAAGGTAAAATTTTTGTTCCTGAACCAATGCGCTTAGAGGTCCTCAAGAATGTTCATGATTCTAAATTGGCAGGTCATCCAGGTATCAAGAAAACTATTATCCTGGCTAAGAGACTATTTTGGTGGCCTGGGTTGGCTAAAGACTGTTTTAAATTTGTTACTTCTTGTGAAGTTTGCTCTAGGTCCAAGGACTCTCATTCTCGGCCTATTGGTCTTCTACAAACCTCTGCCTGTGCCTTCTCGTCCATGGGGTTCGTTTCTTTGGATTTCATTTCTGATTTGCCATTGTCTTGTGATTGTTCCACTATTGTCGTTTTTGTGGACCGTTTAACTAAAATGGCTCATTTCAAGTCGTTACCTAGACTTCCTTCTGCCTCTGAGACTGCTGATACCTTCATTAAGGAAGTAGTAAGACTTCATGGTCTTCCGGATGAGGTGGTGTCGGATCGGGGACCACAATTCACTTCTCAGTTTTGGAGATCGTTGTGTGGAGCACTCAAGATTTCGGTGTCCCTTTCCTCTGCCTTTCACCCTCAGTCCAATGGTCAGACCGAACGAACTAATCAGACTCTCGAGCAATATCTGAGATGTTATTCTTCATACCTCCAAGATGACTGGGTGAATCTTCTTCCTTTAGCCGAGTTCGCTTATAATAATTCCCATCATACTTCAATCAATCAGTCCCCTTTCTTCGCAAACTATGGTCTTCATCCAGTAACTTTTCCCTCTGCCATTGTTTCTGACATTCTAGTTCCTGCTGTCAAAGACCGATTAACTTTCTTATCCAATAATTTTCAAAAGATCCAGGAAAACATGAAGAAGGCCCAACAAAATTTCAAGATTTATGCCGATCGGAGACGGAGAGGTGACCCAGAGTTCAAGGTGGGTGACCGTGTTTGGTTATCAACTGTTAACCTTAAGCTTTCTTGTCCCAGTAGGAAGTTGGGTCAACGTTTCCTGGGTCCCTTCCCTATTATTCGCCAAGTCAATCCTGTGGCTTTTCAACTTAAACTTCCAGCTTCCTGGCACATCCATCCAGTGTTTCATGCTGCTCTTCTAAAACCGGCCTCAACATTCCGATTTCCTGGGCGTTCGGCTCCTCCTCCGCTACCTGTGGTGGTCAACGGTCAGGTAGAATTTGAGGTTGAGGAGATCCTGGATTCCAGACTAAGAGGCAAGCGGCTCCAGTACCTGGTAAGATGGAAGGGTTACGGTCCGGAAGAGAATTCCTGGGAACCAGTGTCTAACATCCACGCTCCAGAGTTGCTGGAGAAATTCCATGTTACTCACCCTGGTAAGCCTTCTGGTGGTCGCGTCCTGAGGCCGCTCCTTGATGGGGGGCAATGTGAGAACGCACGCTTGCGTCCTGTCCGGCACAGGCGCGGGACGCTGGCGCCGGTTGCGGGCGCGGAGGCGCCGGTCGCAAGGACGTAGGCGGAAACGCCTGTGACGGACGTGCTGGCGTCAGTTCCGCGACGTCAGCGCAGAGACGCCAGTTTGGCGCCAAAGCTTCTGTATTTAAACCCAAACCAGATAAACATGCATTGCCTGGTTATTAGGTTATTTTGACTGAAACCCTAGCAACTTTGAACTTTGGATTCCTGATTATTGACCCTTGCCTGAACCCGGATTTGATTACTGCCGCCTGTCTCGACCTTCTTGCCTGTTTCATCGTTTACGAATATTGCTGCCTGCCTTTTTGACCTCGGATCTCCTGACTACGACTTTGCCTAATCCCTTGTACTTCGCTGACCGTCTCACTGGCTACTCCCCACAACCCTGCTCCCTGTTCCACTCCAGGTGGGTAGCAGTTGTGTGAGGCGCTTGTGGGTTCATTGTCTTCTGCTCCGGCTCCTTCTACGTCTGGATTATACTGGTAAGTCCTGACAAGAACCTCCTGAGGTGGAAGAGACCATAGAGGATCCTCCTGTGGTGGAGAGGCCGACCCTCCGAAAACGGGTCAGGAAGGACATCATGAAGAGGCTCCGAAGGGTTTGGGTAATGTATTAGTTTACTGACAATTACCCTTCATCTAGAGATACCTCATGTTGTCCAATGCAGCTCCACTTTACTCCCTCCTGTTCTGAGCATTTTAAAATCAGAACAATAAAAGGAAGTCATTTGTCGTCTGTTGAGCCCGCAGGCTGATAACTTTGAGGGCACCCCATAGAACAATGTTTGGCTGCCTTTAGATTCTAAGAGGTTGCTGACAGAGATCTAAGTCTGCAGATAAAGTGTTGATTCTATAGTAGGCCAATAACTGGGGAGGTAGGTAATGCTTATAGGGCTGCTGTACATCTGACTTAGATAGATGGGTTGCCACTGGGTAATGGACTAGCACCAGGTGTTCAAAGAGTATAAAAGAATAAATGGCGCAGGCTCAGACTGAGATTCATAATAGGTCCTGGCATTCCATGTGTAGAGAGACCCAAACAGTCCCCCAGACCCAACGTATAGTGCGTTCTTAAAGCAAGACCGAACCTTTAATATCATGAAGAAACCAGTATTTGTCTTTATTCTTATGTCAACACTTTCTAAATCTTTTTTTTTCCAGCATTCCATCCAAAGACTCACCTACTGCTGCCGCCGACCCAACACCACGGCCTAAATTCTTTAGTTTCTACCCCTCCCAAGAGCGTATGTCTGGGTGTTTATGGGTTATGTTTAGGAGGGAGGGTGGGGTTATGTACAGGAGCAAGATTGGGGGTAGGAGGGAAGGTGGGGGTTATGTACAGGAGGGAGGGTGGGGGTTATGTACAGGAAGGAGGGTGAGGTTATATACAGGAGGGAGGGTGGGAGTTATATACAGGAGGGAATGTGAGGGGTTTTGTACAGGAGGGAGGGTGAGGGGTTTTGTACAGGAGGGAGTAGGAGGGAGGGTGAGGGCTTATGTACAGGAGGGAGGGTGAGGGCTTATGTACAGGAGGGAGGGTGGGGTTTATGTACAGGAGGGGTTATGTACAGGAGCAAGGGTGGAGGTAGGAGCAAGGGTGGGGGTAGGAGGGAGTTTGAGGGGTTATGTACAGGAGGGAGGGTGGGGGTTATGTACAGGAGGAAAGGTAAATGTAGGATTGAGCATGAGGGTTTATGTTAAGGATTGAGAGTGGGGGGTTATGTACAGGAGGGAGCATGAGGGGTTATGTACAGGAGCAAGGGTGGGGGTAGGAGGGAGAGTAGGAGTTGTATAGAGGAGGGAGGGTGGGGTTATGTACAGGAGGCGGGTGGAGGTTATATACAGGAGGGAGGGTGGGGGTTATGTACAAGAGGGAGGGTGAGGGGTTATTTACAGGAGGGAGGGTGCAGAGTTATCTACAGGAGGGAGGGTGGGGGTTATGTACAGGAGGTAGGGTGGGGTTGGAGGAATGGTATATACAGGAGGGAGGGTGGGGGTTATGTACAAGAGGGAGGGTGAGGGGTTATTTACAGGAGGGAGGGTGCGGAGTTATCTACAGGAGGGAGGGTGGAGGTTATGTACAGGAGGGAGGGTGAGGGTTATGTAAAGTAGGGAGGGTGGGGTTGGAGGAATGGTGGGGGTTATGTAAAAGAGGGGAGGTGAAGGGTTATGTACAGGAGGGAGGGTGGGGGTAGGAGGAATGGTGGGGGGTTATGTACAGGAGGGAGGGTTATGTATAGGAGGTTGAGGGGGTGTGTATGTAAGGGTATATGTATAGGAAAAGGTGTATACGAGGGGGTGGTGGTGCTTAGCCATGATCCAGGGTGTATAACCGACTGCCGTTTTTAGGAGTCAGGAAGGAATTTTTACCTTCAGTGCAGCTTGGCCCCCACAGCACTCTAGGGTTTTTCTCCTTCCTCTGGATCATTGGCTGTTATGGATGCCCAAATATAAATTAGCTATTAAGTTTAATAAATCCTGTGCTCTCTGCCAGGTTTCCCCATAACTATGTCTCTGTGTTTTTCTTTAATCCCTATGTTGAATATTGAGAGAAGGGGCTCCTGTGCCACGTTCTCCTAAAGATGACTGATCGGTTGTGTGACAGGGCAATTAATACTGCTGGGGGCTAGTCAAAATGGGCAAGAGCAGCGTAGGGTAAAACTGGGTGGTGGTGGTGCTGATACAGGGGTTTATTTGAAGAAGGGAATGGGGTAATATCTCTGCAGCGTTAATTGCTTAATATGTACATTATGGGGGTGAAAGACAGAGGGACACATACTGATTGGAAGGAACTACACTATTGCTTTACTCCATAGGCCACAATGTAAGTATTTTCAGGCCCCCTTTCTTAATATTGGAATTCCATCCACTTCCCACCAGCCTATTTATGCTATACCAAACATTAAGTATATGAAGGTGTTTGATATTGGGGAATGAGACATCCTTTTGGGGTGGGGGGTTCCTGCTAAAGCGATGGAGGCCACGCACAATGACATACTCCATTGTTTGCTAGGCGAGCAAGTAACATAGTAACATAATAAGTTAGGTTGAAAAAAGGCATGCGTCCATCAAGTTCAACCTTAACATTTTTAGCCTGCCCTACCTAAAGTGTTTTTAGGGGTAATAAGGAAAGTAGGGGCAACCCTGCCCCTGGACCCACGACCCCCCCCCCCACTCAGTACCAAAGTTCACATGGACATGAACCCGGAACAGTAACTTTTGGTCAAGGTAGATTTTTTAAGCGGGTACCTAACTCAACCTAAATCAACTTTATCAGTAG
Source organism: Xenopus laevis (assembly GCF_017654675.1). Classification (NCBI taxonomy): domain Eukaryota; kingdom Metazoa; phylum Chordata; class Amphibia; order Anura; family Pipidae; genus Xenopus; species Xenopus laevis. The sequence goes on along the minus strand of NC_054375.1, from coordinate 17,592,378 downwards.
AAATTTTCTGCGTTTCTGATGTGTAAATAGGAGCCAGTTGGTTAAATCCTTTGGTCAAAAACTAGTCAATCCTAAAAAGGGCAATGGCAAACGAGGAAATGTGTTGCCCATGGGAAATCTGTGCTACTGTCAGGTGACAGTTCTCAAGAAAATAACTTTCCCTGCTTTAAATCTTAAATTTTCAGTGCTTGTATTTAAAGTTTTTAGGAGTTGTAGTCAGTACATTTTTGGCAACTCCGACTGCAGATACCAAAAATTGTTTCAGACTCTGACTAAACAGGTCTGCCTTTCAAATGACAAAATGAAGGGGTCTGCCATTTCTGTGTCTATAGCGCAATGAATAAACTGCAGATGAAAGGCTGTTGGTGGACCCTCTGTTTTGGTGGTCCCTGGGCAAATGCACCATTTGCCGATTTATTATAACTAGCCACAAGTTTCTAGCATAGGCTGGGCAGCAGATATGAGCCAAGGAGCTTTTGCACCCAACACAAGGATGGAATTCTGCAGCCCACCATTCCCAGGTCGCATCACAACATTATCCGTTGTCTGGAAGAGTTAGCTGCAAATAGACACTGTTTAACATGGGGTGGGTGAGGGGGTGACTAGGAACAGGTCCAAGGATTAACTTTACAGGTAAGTGCCAGTTGCCATTTCTACCACTTGCAGGTGAAGGTGCAATCACAACACACAGGACAGCCAATAGGAACTTGGCCAACAGGAGTGTCCAGGTAGACATAGGGGCAGGTCACATGAACTAGACAGAGAACAATTAAAGGCAAAATCATAGATTTAAAATGCAGAAATAGAATATAAGTAAATGAAAAATATCAGGAAACATATAATAAAATGTATAATAAATAAATTGCCAAAGCAGTTTATTTGGAAAGAATACACAAAAGTCATAAATATCCTGTACATTATATCCTTATAAACGGTGATTAGCTATTCCATCAGTTATAAACGGTGAGTAGTGATGTGATTTTGGTCACATGACTCACTAAAACTTGTGTAGTATAATAAATAAAGTACCCTTGTAGGAAAATATGAGGATATTTTGGCCTTGCGCTTTTATATGCTCATGGAACTCCTCGATGACTTAGAATATCCTTATATTTTACAATAAGGGTACTTTATTCACTATATAAATTTGTTATTATTATACGGACTCTGTCCTCCCCATATATGTCAGTACCTGCTGTTACTCCCACCGCTAAGTACTGTGCAGTCTATGAACTGTAATCAACATGGAAGGATGCTGCATAGATATTGCGGCATTAATAGAACAAAACACTAGCTACTATTATTCTAATATATAGGTAAAAAAACATATCTATTACAAAATCAGTTTTCTGATTGGTTAAGCATATATACATGTTTAATAGGGAATATTAAATGTCTAGCCTGTTGGACGCTATCCATACCACAAATGAACCCCACGGACATCTTGAAACTCCATATCCGAATGATGAAGTTGCTCCCAGCCAGTCGATTTCAAGAAATGACCATACAGATTCTCCACAATTCATATTAAACCCCCGAAAGACGTTATAAAATGGGTAATCTCCCCTCGGATGGTTGTACTCGATGTCAAACCCCCAAAGCAGATCTCTTGCACATGTTCTGGTTTTGGCCTAAAATTACAGACTATTGGCTGGATGTCTCCTCCTACTGGACGCAGATAACTAACAAATTGATTGAACCTAATATAGAATGGGCATTGTTTAGCTCGGTAAAACAATATACAAACTTAACTAGAGAAGAGAAACACCTGGCGACCCGATTGGCAGCAGCGTCTAGAAAGGCAATCTTACACCAATGGCTCTCTATGGACAGCCCACCCCTTCCACTTACTAAACAAAAGCTACATTAAATCTTTCATATGGGCTGGCTGGAGGCCACGGCCAAAAAAGAACAACAGGTAGACAAATTCTTCTCTGTTTGGGGAACTTACATCAATAGCCTCCCATATCCACTTAAATATCTAACCACATATACTTTTCAAAACACTACATGGTATGACTTAGAAACTCTTAGGGATAATCCACTACTACGGGAAACTTCTCATTATGTTCAAACTACTCTTTGTGGGAACGCAACAGCTCTAACCTCGCCCCCCAGGACTCAACGAACTAACAGGCTTTTGGCTTCATATTTGCGGTAATCGACCTTGACCTAAGGAAATACTTTGGGTTTTTTTTTATCTACCTTACTATATCAGCGCATATACTCCCGGTTTATTTGTTTATTCTTCAGTTTGTCATTCTATTTCATTATTGACTTTATGACACATGTACATGTAACTATATGTTTTTCCACTTATTAACGTGGGCCTCTGGTAGGTCCAAATGTTTTCATGGATGTACATGTCTGATTTTCAATAAAAACAATTAAAAAAAAAAAAAAAAAAAAAAAGTCTAGCCTGGCATTAAAGAATCTTTAAAAATGTGTCATGCAGGGATGGGAAAGTTGTTGAGCTACAAGAAAACCAGAGAACCACAAAATGTTTGCTGTATAGCTTGCTAATGATGTTTTCAACCCCCATATTGCCCATCAAAGATCTTTAGGTCAAAACGTCTGAAGAGAGCAGAGTTAGAAATGAAGCTGAAATAATTCCGGTGATATAACTTGTAGCAATATGGATTCTGCAAAATGTTCTTATGAAAACTTTAATCAATTCAGAATCTTATATGTAAGCACTGGTGTCCTTTAATGTGGGGTGCCTGACAGTTCTGCTTTGACTCCCAGAGTCCAGCTTTCCCCATCAATGGCTGTTTACCAGCCACTGGACAATGGATATGTCATATCTCCCATCATGGCCAGCAGGTCACATGTCACATTCTAGAATGTCCATGATCTCTCTTAGAAGTTGGTGGAATGTCGGGCGTATATCAGTTTTCTAGAATATTAAATGAAAAAGTAATTAAAAAATGATAAAAACCCTTTTACTTGCCACTCACCTAGCCCCCTACCCACCCAGTGCAATGATGCCGACATCGCCAGTTCTATGGTCAGTGTTTTTGACTATACAACATGCCACTGTCATTCTAATACTGCCAGTAGTCCTATGTTTTAGACCAGTGTATCTGTGACTGCTTTAGGGATACAACAGGTTATCTGTGTACATAGTGAATTCCCAGTACCTCTTGCCAGCAGTTGTTCATCATCTTGTACACCCTTTCAGAAGACATCTTGGGTTTAAAGAGCCTCAGTCCAGCTGAGATTTTCTCCACAGCTTCGGAATTAGAAAGATGTTCAAACGGTATCTTACCCTCGCTGAACACCTCCCACACCAACACTCCTAAAGGAGAGAGAAAAGCAGGGTAACATATGGTTAAACTGAAGTGGGCTAAACACTGACCCCCACCATCAGAATGTGAATGGGGGTCATCAGTCTGCCGGGAAACGCACAGAACAAAATTAATTTCAGCTACTTACCAAATGACCACACATCAGATTTGCTACTGTAAAGTCCAAAACGGAAAACTTCTGGAGCCGACCATTTAACAGGGAATTTGGTGCCAGTGGAGCTGGTGTACTGATCATCCAGAACAAACCTGCCAATACATGATATCATAAGATAAATGAAATACGTTTATCTATATTTCCTGCCCATGACATTGAGATTGGTTTATAGTTAATGGGGCTGCTCCCCAGGATGGAACTTAGAGGAGGGGTTCAGCCTGAAGATTAGTTACAGTGGCCATTTGAGCTCATAGATATGCCTAAAAGAAAAGGCAGTTAGAATGAGATTCTGGCGTGAATATGTATTTGCTGTCCTATAACTGATAAACCAATATTCATATTCCTATAGCTGTACCCATTTCATATCCTAAGGGGGACCTTCAAGTAGCGATTTTATTAATGTCTGACAACTGCTTCTTTATACAGTAATTTATGGTTGAGTTTGAAATTCTCTTTTTATAATGGTTTCTGAACCTGAAATGAGTTGTGCTTACCTGGTCATCCCAAAATCTGAAACCTTGACAACCAATGATTCCCCCACCAGGCAGTTGCGAGCAGCCTATTGGAGAATTTATTAACAAATTATCAAATTAACTAAGTTACAACCAAGACCCAGATCACTTTTGTGCTTTGCCTCCATCTATGCACATAGCATGACTTATTAAACCTACCAAGTCCCTGTGAATAAAATTGGACATTTCCAAATACTCCATTCCCTCACACACATCTTGGCACATCCCTAAAGCTGTTTCCTTGGAGATCTTCCCTCGATGATTGCGCAGGTATTCATACAGGCAGCCATTTTCCATGAATTCAAACACTAAGAAAATGGGTATCTGTTGGGTGCAAACTCCTAGGAACTGCACCAATTTAGGGTGCGAAAGTTTCCTGTAAAAGAGAAGAAAAAGGAAAACATTGCATCTAGTGGGTATGTGTCAACAGTAATCTTATAGGGATATAGGCCCTAGCCCTGTAATTAATATTTATATCAACCAGATATCAGATATCATTATTATAGCTGACGCTGACCAGCAAAAGCCAACTGCTTATCAGTTGCTATTAGTGATGCACATGTGCTTGGTTTCGGGTCACAAAACAGTGTTGCTGGTTCAAGCTGAGGTGGGTACAGGCACCGGTATTGGAAGACCGACCGCCTTAGCCCTTACACCTGCTGCCTTGGTGATGTAGGTGGTGGGGTTCTTCCCCTGCAGGTATGATAAAGGATGGATAGAGACAGGGGAGGGTCCCAAACACATCACTAGCTGCTATGGGCTTGGAAATCTATTTGATTTTAAAAAGGATAAGTTCTACTTACATAAGCACCTGTGCTTCCTCCACAAAATCCTCCTCAGACATCATCCTTTCTCGAATCATCTTTACTGCCACCTTGGTTATGCCCTGCCATTTTGCCAGGTGTACAACCCCGAACTGGCCGCTGCCAATCTCTTGTATGAGTGTCAGCTGTGTGGGGTCAATTTCCCATTTGCCTATTGATCACAGAACAAAGGAGGGCTCAAAATACCATTAATAGCATCATCAACTGTAAACATGTCAATAAGAATACATTTCAATAATCGGTTAGAAATGTGTTTAACTGAAGGGATTCAGACCCACTCCTGCTTATAAAAAGATTCTCATTCTAACCATTGCTTGGTTGTTATGGCAATTAAAACCCTAGCAATCAGGGAGATGCTAAAATTCCAAACTGGAGAGCTGCTAAACAATTCAAAAATCACAAATGATAAAAAATGAAGACCGAATGCAGATTGTTTCAGAATAGCACTCTCTACAACATATTAAAAGTCGTCACCCCAAACTAATAATAAAAATGTGTCTAATAAAAGAACACATAATTATAAGCAAATTTCTGAAATACATTCATTAAAAAATGTCAGTGCTTTCTAAAGTTATTTGTAAAAAAACAACTGCTATTGAAAGCAGCATTTAACTCCTGGTTGTTACTTTTTAAACAATGTTGCAAAGTTTCAAATCCCCAGGGAAGACAGGTCTGTTAATTAACTTACATTGGATCAATCCAAGCCACCAGGGCAGAGAATAGAAAAGGGACAAACATTGCTTTCACCAGAAATACATATACAAATAATTTAAAAACCATAGAAAATGTGTAAAGAATTTATATTGCAAAGTTGCTCAGAATTATGTTTTCTGTTATTAGGTAAATTTTTATTTTGGGGTTGACTTGCCCTTTAAGCCAAACTGATATGCCCTATAGGGAGATTTTCGTACCTGAAAAATCCTTTTCTCATAGGCCCGTACTGTCAGTGCGGGACGACTGGGGTTAAATTGATCCACTCTAGAGGCAGGACAAACAAAGTTTTCTCCAATCCCCTCATTCTTCCTGGCTCCACCTCTTCCTCCAGTTTAGTAACAAAGCCTGCCAATGGAGACAGAAGAACCTAACTACCTAACTAACTTGATGAACGAGCAGCAAAAAACCCGGCACCCCATGGGAGGGATGCTGCAGTGACAGTACGGGCCTATGAGAAAAGGATTTTTCAGGTAAGAAAATCTCCCTTTCTCAGTCGGCCCTACCTGTCAGTGCAGGACGACTGGGGATGTCCTAGAGCCGTCCAAAAAGGGTGGGCATTATACAGAACTGTAAGAAAAAACATTAACATCTGACTAACTATGCAGGAGCTATCTATGTGCTACTGCTGCCTGTAGCACCTTCATGCCAAAGGCTGCTGCTGAAGAAGCCATAACATCTAAATTGTAGAACTTGGCAAAAGTGTGCAATGAACTCCAAGTAGCTGCTTTGCAAACTGCTTCCATGGAAGCATTGTTGTGTACTGCCCATGAGGCACTGACCTTCCTAGTGTAATGTGCTGTAACTTGGGAAGGTGCCACTTATCCCATAATCTTATATGACTCTTGTATGGTTGCTACTAACCATCTAGCTATTGAGCGTTTTGAGGCTGGTAGCCCTCTTTTGTTGTAGCCAAACAGTACCAATAAGGCATCAGATTTTCGAAACTCAGCAGTTCTGTGGCTGTAGAACTTGAGAGCCCTTACTGCATCTAGTGTGTGTAATTGCTGCTCCTTAATGCTCGTTGGCTTAGGACAAAAGGAAGGGAGCACAATCTCTTGGTTGATATGAAAATCTGATGTGACTTTGGGGAGATGAGAAGGAACTGTTCGAATGACCACTTTATCTTGATGAAATATAGTCCAAGGTTGTTGGTAAGATAATGCTGCCAAATCAGATACTCGTCTAGCAGAACAGATGGCAAGAAGGAAAACTACTTTCCAGGTCAGGAACTTGAGGTCTACCATTGCCAGTGGTTTGAAGGGTGGTCTTTGGAGAGCCTGAAGCACTAAATTAAGGTCCCAGGGCGGGACAGGGTCTCGCCTTGGAGGGTGAATTCTCTTTAGTGCCTGAAAAAATAGCCTAAGCTCTGGTACTGAGGCCCATTGTTTATGACATAGGGCTGATAGGGCAGACACTTGAACTTTGAGAGCAGAAGTGCTGAGGCCTTTCTCTACTCCATGTTGTAGAAAGTCTAAGATATGAGTGGAAAGACATGATTGCCAGGAAATGTTGCGTTCTCTGCTCCAGTTAATAAAAATGTTCCAAATTTTGTGGTAAGCCGCGGCTGTGGACAATTTTCTTGCTGATAGTAATGTGCAAATTACTGGGTCTGAGAAACCTTCCCGTTTCCATAGGTTGGTTTCAACAGCCAAGCCGTCAAATTTAGCTTGTGTATGTGCTCTGCTTGTGCTGGTCCTTGTGACAGAAGGTTTGGGAGTAAGGGAAGTGACCAGGGCTGCGCTGCTGACATTTGCATCAGCTCTGCCAACCACGCTCTGCGTGGCCACCATGGAGCAATGAGAATTGTGAGAATTCCTTCCAATCTTATCTTGTGTAAGAGGTGTGGAATAAGTGGTATGGGAGGAAATGCATACACTAGGCAACATTGCCACGGGCAGGTGAGTGCATCTAAACCTACTGCCATTGGATCGTGTACTTTTGTCATAAAGTTCGGAAGTTGAGCATTGAACCGTGATGCCATGACATCCACGCAGGGAAGACCCCATTTCCTCACTAACTGTTGAAAGATTGATGGTTTTAGACGCCATTCCCATGGGTCTAGTGTGTTGCGGCTCAGATAATCCGCTTCCCAATTGAGGACTCCCGGAATGAAGATTGCCGATAGGAGGACCTGATGGAATTCCGCCCATGACATGATGTTGGATACTACTTGAAGCGCTGAGACACTTCTCGTTCCTCCCTGCCGATTCAGGTAAGCAATTGTGGTGCTGTTGTTGGATTGAATCCTGACGTATTTGCCTTTTAGGTCTGCTTGCCAATGCAGGAGTAAACTGCTTTCAACTCGAGGGCATTTATGTGGAGCTAGAGCTCTTGAGCAGACCACACGCCCTGGCACACCATGGGTGGCCATGTTGCACCCCAACCCTTTCGGCTGGCGTCTGTTGTGATTACCTCCTGTAAATGACGGTCCCATATTCTGCCTTTGGTAAAGTTGGGAAGATGAGCCCACCAAGTGAGACTTTGTCTTGCAACTGGTGAGATAGTGATTGACTGGGAGAGATTTTGATGATCCTTGTTCCAGTCTCAGAAACTCCCATTGGAGAGGGCCTCTATACTGGCTGCCATTAGTCCATATAGATGGAGGATGTCTAATGCTGATGGCTGAAGTTGAACAATGATGTCTCGGGCTGCCTTTTGTAGTGTTAGCGCTTTTGGAAGTGGTAGTGTCACTTTCTGCTCTGTGAGTCCATGTGCATCCCCAGAAACTGTTTTACCTGTGTTGGTTGGAGCATGTTTTTTTTGTGATTTATTAGCCAACCGTGGATCTGAAGTGTGAACAGGCATTGTCTTGTGTGGGACGCGGCTTCTGATTCTGAGTCTGCTATGACTATAAGATCGTCGAGATAGGCTGCGACTCTCATACCCTTGAGTCAAAGAACTGCCAATAGGGCCCCCAGTACTTTGGTGAATACTCTGGGTGCAGAAGTTAGGCCGAAGGGGACAGCCTATGGCAAACCGAAGAAACCTTTGGTGAAAACGGTTGATCGGTATATAGTGAATATAGTACCCCCTCTTTTAAAATATAAGAATATTACCGAGGAGTTTCATGACCATATAAAAACACGTGCCCGAATGTTTTTATACAGGTCAAGGAACTCAGTGAGTCATGACAGAAATTACATCAGAACTCACCGTTTATAAAGGATGACATCAGAACTCATCGTTTATAAGGATATAAATGGCTTTTGTGTATTATATGCAGATACGTGTCTTTGATATTGTCAAGGCCGCCGGGAGCGCGAAGAGGCGCGTCTGCTCCCGGCGGCGAAGAATCCAAAATGGCGGCGCCCAGTCGGCCCACGTGGGCGATGGGATGCCAGTGCCGCAACATGTGTAAACGCGCATGCGCAAACACGCCGGCGCAAGCACGCCAGCATAAGAATGTCAATGACGTCACTGTGGCACCAGAATGGCGCCCCAAGAATAGGATTTGCTATCTAGAATCCTGGGTTCCTGTTATTTGCTTGTTGCCTGCTCCCACCTTGTTTCCAGCTTCCAGCCTGTTTCCTGTCTTGGTTTTTGACCCTCTACCTGAACACTTGTTATTTGATCCTGATCTGCCTGTGAACTCTTGCCTGGACTCTGACCTTCCGCTTGATTAACCCTTTGGACACCGCGACTTTGATCCCTCAAGAGGGCTTCCTCCTTGATCCTGACTACCTCCCTGGAGGGAGCTCCCGGCTCCCTGACAGATATCGATCTTGGTCATGAATACCTCTGGTTTTAGACTTTTTTGACTGAGGGAAGGGATTCCATTTTGAATCTTTTGCATCTGACAAACCTGTTCAGTGGTTGTAAATTGAGAACTGGACGGAAGCCACCATCTTTTTTTGACACTAAATTGTCGAGGAACTGGAGTTATGACTTGGCTGTTTAGTAGGTCTTGCACAATGACGAAGAGGGCTCTTTGTTTGGTAGGATCGGATGGTATGAAGGATGTTACAAATCTGTGTTCTGGAGGTTTTCTGGTGAAGGGAATCGATTAACCGTGCTCTAGAATGTTTAGAACCCAAGAGTCCGTTATGGAATCTTGCCATTTTTGTGTAAAGTCGCCTAACCTTCCTCCTACTGGAGATAGAGCCGGAACGTAGATGTGAGGAATCCTGCCCTTTTGCTGGTTTTGGTTTGCGGGTAAACTTTTGTTGGGTGTGCCACGGAGATTTGAACCTTCTGGTTGGCTGGTGTTGGGGCTGAGATCTAGGATTCCTCTGTTGTCTGTTATTAGAGGACCAAGGCCTATGGTGGTAATTGCGCCTATGAAATTCTTGTCTAGGTCGCTTACCCTGAGGTAGAAAGGCACCATTGCCCCCTGTAACCAAAGAGCTCTGCGAGATTAAATGGATGCTGCTGAAGCTTTAGCTGCATCTCCTATGAAAGATAGTGCCGCATTAACTTTCTCTAGCTCCTGTGTTACCTGATCCGGGGTGTCTGGAGGTTGTCTTCTTAACTCTTGCCACCAAAATTTTGCTGTTTTTGCTACTGTGGCAGATGCTGCTGAAGGTCTCAAAATGGCTGCTGCGTTTTGAAAATCATGCTTGAGGGCCAAATCTATTTTCTTATCCATTGGATCCTTTAGTGTTCCTGCATCCTCTGCTGGCAGAGTAGTATTGCGTGATAACCTGACAATAGGTGGATCAACTTTGGGAACTTTGTCCCAATGCTTGTACTCATCTGGTAAAGGGTATGAATTAAAAAATGTTTGCGGAATATTTTATTTCTTTTCTGGTTGCTGCCATTGTGCTTCAATATAATTGGCAAGATATTTGCATACTGGAAAGGATTTAGGTTTTCTTGCGGTATTTCCTATTTCTGCTTTAGACATGGATATTTGTTCCTCCTTGATCTCTAAGGTGGTGAATATATCTCTAAGGAGAAACCTAATATCCTCAGGTTGTCTAGAAGGTTCATCTGAACCTGTGGATTGGTCATCTGAAGAAAAGTCATTATCAGAATCTATAGCACTAAGCTCTTCTGAAGAGTGACATGAATCTGAATTAGATTCTAGGTGTGGTGTAGGCGAGGGAGATCTTTTCCTCTTTACCTTTCCTGAAGGTGGTATAGCTTGAGATGATACTGCCTGTTTAACAGATGTATGTATAGTGGATTGTATCCAGGACATTAATTGTGATAAATCAGTGGAGGGCTGTGCCGGAGTAGTGTCAACAGTTGGCTGTTGTGACTCCTGAGGTGCATGCACAATTGCTGCAGCAGTAATTTGTCTACCAAATTCAGTACCCTCTTCATTTAGTATAGGAGAAGGTGAGTGATCTCTCAGTTTAGTCTGGCCTCTTACTGCCTTCTTAACTTTAGCCTTTACTTTGCGTGTCTTGTCTGGGAGATCAATCTCCTCTATTAAGTATATTAAGTCCTCATTTGTATTGGCCATGATAGAAAATATAGTACCTTATATGGTAGCACTCTTACTGGTACCTTGGTTGGCAGTTGAAGAGATATCGCTGTAGTGGCGCTTAATAGACTTAAGCGCAATACCGCTGAAACCAGGAGTTGCCTTGACTGTGCGCGGCTAATCCGGGAGCGTGTCTGTTGCACGCCAACCAAGTGAAGCAGCGCTTGTGCTGTGACGCTCTGCTGGATTTCCTGAACCTGGAAGAAGCGCTGGAAATGGCGCTTAGAGGCGTGTGACGTCATCTAATGAATGTGCCCATGCTGCTGCTTAGCCTACCAAGTGGTCTGAACCAGGTAAAAACAGGGAGCACTCCAGGCTTGGTGCAGGGCAGTATAATAACAAGGGCTCAACCTGGGTGTGAAGCCGGGAGCTCTCAGACTCCCTTACCTCTGCTGTGATGCATGGGAGCACACTAAGGGGCTCTACCGAGTATATCCTAATATATGAGAAAAACAAGGAGCACGCTATCTGGGCTCTACCATAATCTGGATGTGTGTCAGGAATGGGAGCACACAATGAGGGCTCTACCTTGTAATGAGGCTCTCTTCCAGGAGCCTCTTCCTTGTTTGAAGTGTTGTCTTGAATAAAAAAAAGATTAATAAAAAAAGAGAAAAAAACAGGACAAACTGAAAAAACTGGAGGAAGAGGTAGAGCCAGGAGGAATGAGGGGATTGGAGAAAACTTTCAGTTTGTTCTGCCTCCAGAGAGGATCAACTTAACCCCAGTCGTCCTGCACTGACAGGTAGGGCCGACTGAGAAAGAACTGTATATAGCATATCACTTACCTTGCTACACAGTGACTGGCCTTCCGCTATGAGAACACAGATGCTATATGTACCTTTATAGATGCTATTTTTTCTGTTCAGTAGAGGGGGCATGATCACATTCTTCTAACTGAAAATAACTCCCGTTGACTACTACTATATATTAAATACTACTAAATATTTTACTAATTGTTTTACTGACTTTATAACCAACTGTTTTACTTATATGTGCAAAACCATGTCTAGGTCAGTCCATTCTCCTACTAGTTTGTTATCCTTGTTTGAAGTCAGAACCAGCAGTGTAGAGAATACATCAGCTAGAAGAGTACTGCTTCCATTTGTAATTACATTTAGAATTAAAAACCATTGGAAACTATCACTAAAATACACTGGTTAACATGACATTATCTTTCATTGGGAAAAAAAGCAGTTTTTGGGTAAAGTTCCCCTTTACATAAAAGTCTTCTTTAACTAGTATTGGACTGGAGCCCCTGAAGCACACCTGAGAACCTAACCTCAAGGGCCCCAATGCCCAGCTGGTGCCATCATCAGAGATGGCTACCAGCGTAGAGGTGCATACAAGAAATTGGGGGTGTCTGAGTCCTGCCTGCAGGAATAAAAGTAAGTGCAGCAAAGGCAGACTGGCAGTGCAGTGGCATTATGCCTATCAGGTGCATTCGATGGTGGTGTACTTTGGTAAAAAGATCCACTGGATTAGCGCAGCGCCCACCACGATTTTCCCTGGTACCACTGTGGGTCAGTCCAACACTACTGTGGACATAGAGACCACTGAGCAGGGAAGCAATGTACAGAAAAGGGAACTCACCATAGCTGAGCCCGGCAGTTACAGGAGCAGTTTCCTTCCAGGAACACACAGGATAGCGAAGACGGGTCACCAGGCCTGAAACAATCATACAAACAGCAAGGGAACTAAGGGCTCTCCTTTGAGACCTTTGGTCATATATGTTTGTGTATAAGATGTGTGTGATGATACAGAAAGACACATACGTACCTGCTCCGTTGTGCTGGTGGTATTTAATGAGATCAGGGATAGAGCTGAAGATGTGCTTCTCTGCCAGATAATATTTGGCTGGGAAGTCACTTGTCTGGCGGATATGGTAATGTTTCACTGCATGGTTGTTCTCGCTGGATACAAATGAAAGCAAACATTAATAGGGCAGATTAATAATCTTATTTCACATGACAAACAAGTGTTCCCTATTTTCTATGGCAGGGAAAAACTATCCATGGATCAATGTACAAAGTCAAAATGATTTCCAAGCCCATCTTAAAGGCAGGGCCATAAAACCAAGCACAGCACTGACTGCTGGGGGACAGGAATATAAAGGGCTCAACAGAGGCAATGGCTCATATGAAGTTTCAGTATTTCAATTGTTTGTCTACCCTAAGGTTTGAGGGTGCTATAAGACTTTGCTTTATGCCCCCTACAGCATAGTTACTCTAGCATTATTAATACTTTGGTTGTGAGTTCCAGTTACATGGAAAATCAATATCTATGATTTAACTGAACTAGATGGAGCTTTGGGGAGGGGTTAAAAATAGGTAAGTCATCTCCATTACCCCAGAGCTTTGGTGAAGATGGAAACAGTATACAACCCTGACTGCCTTGAGTCTCGAACCATAAAGGCCCCTTCTTTACCCTAAGGAGAAAAAAAAGGCAGACACAGTGCTGATGAGAGACATTATACTGAACCGTGAGAGGGATACAATACTGCAACGCCTACCCATACATATAAATACAAATATAGAGAGAAGAAATGTTCTGGACACATAAGCTATACCCTCATACTGTACTGCCAAACAGTATGGAAGTTTTCACAAATACCGTATATACTCGCGTATAAGCCGAGTTTTTCAGCACCCAAAATAAGATGAAAAACGCTGCCTCGGCTTATACGCGGGTCAGTTAAAAAAAATTACCTATTTGACTTTGGGGGGGGGAGGTCGGGCACCCACTAAATATTATGGGTAGATATTCACTCAGAGCGTGAAATGCAGGAAATCAACACAGTGGTATGGGATCCGTTATCCGGTTCAGTTAAAAAAAATTACCTATTTGACTGCTGCGCGATGCGCGAGCCTCTCCCCTGCTGATCGCTGCGCTTCCGACCTGCAGCTGTCCTGGACCTGACCTGCAGCTGCGCTTCTGACCTGCTTACCGGTAAAATCTTTGGCGCGTCTCTGAGCTGTGAGCAGGGCACTCGGCAGTTGCGCACTTCCTGAATGGTGTCGGTTAGCCAATGAAAAAAGGCCCTCCCCTTTATCCCTGTCCAATCAGATGCTCAGAAGTGTGTTTATGGATTCCATGTGACATAATTACGGTACCGTAGTCAGGCAAAGTTCAGAGAGGGTAAGAGGTGTGCGAATCCTTTCTCCTGAATTATCTCTCGTTCACACCTGTCAGTGATTGTATTTATTACCTTTTTTTGCCTGCCCCAATGACGCTCCCCTCCCTAATCCACACGCCTCCTATCATGCCTGAACTGAACTACAACTCCCATCACTCCTACAGTTAAGAGCTTAGCAAGATTAAATGGCAGGTAGCATGGAGATTGGGCAGCATGCCCATGGCTCAGGTTTCTCTCTGCATCAGCAAATAGGGGCAAGGAGGGGGGGTGGGCACAGTACTTTTACTTTGCTCTGCCATCCTGCAGCCCTGGTAGCATTATTTTCGTAAATTTTTTAGTACAGCAGAGCACATCATAACATTACTGAAATAATTGGCTGCCCCCCCTTAGCTATCTGTATAACGGAACATTCTGTCCCAGTGGCTGCACAGATCCTATCTGATCCCCATTGTAAGCAGCAGTCCTGTCCTGCTTTATGGCAGCTGAGATTCTAGCTATCTGTATAACAGAACATTCTGTCCCAGTGGCTGCACAGATCCTATCTGATCCCCATTGTAAGCAGCAGTCCTGTCCTGCTTTATGGCAGCTGAGATTCTAGCTATCTGTATAACAGAACATTCTGTCCCAGTGGCTGCACAGATCCTATCTGATCCCCATTATAAGCAGCAGTCCTGCCTGGCTTTTTGGTAACACACATTAAAGGCTTGTGTCTATAGCATAGCCATGTAAGGGGTGAGTTTCTCTAGTGGGCAACCAGTGATACATTAGGAAATTCCTAACCACCAACTGAATTCATAAATATATACCGTACCATACATGGGCTGTTTTATAAGGTTATTTTACTGTATATATGGGGGGACTGACTTTTTTTTTTTATCCTGTTAGAAATGGATACCGATACCGCTAATCCTAGACCAAAACAAAAACGCAGGTCATACGAAGCTAGTTTCAAACTGAAGGTTGTGTCAAGAGCAGAAGAAAGCAATAACAGTATTGCAAGTAGGGAATTTTGTGTTGATGAAAAACAAGTGGGGGAGTGGCGGAAAATGAAGGCTGACTTGGAAAAGATCCCAAAGGCTAAAAAAGCTCGACGTGGTTCAACAACTTCTTATGGGGCTTTAGAGATTGAATTGCATAAATGGGTTATGGAGTGTCGTCAAAATGGTTACTGCGTAACACGCATGGGAATTCGCTTACGTGCCCTTCAAATGGCTAAGGATGACAAATATAAAGCACCAGGCATTGAAAATTTTGTTGCGTCAGCAGGATGGTGTACCCGCTTCATGAATAGGTTTGACCTATGTTTGCGACAGAGAACAAAGATTTCACAGAAGTTGCCGCAAGACCTTGAAGAAAAAGTGATGTCATTCCAATCATTCATCATAAAACAAAGAAGGATTCATAACTATGACCTGGGAAATATTGGGAATATGGATGAAACACCTATGACTTTTGATCTTCCAAGCAACAGAACTGTGGCAAGTTTAGGAGACAAAACTATTTTCCTCAGAACCACAGGAAATGAAAAAAATCATTTCACAGTTGTTCTGTCATGTTTGGCTGATGGAACTAAGCTGCGGCCTGTCATTATTTTTAAAAGAAAGACCTTGCCTAAAAAGGTAAAATTCCCACCAAAAATTACAGTGCGTGCACATGTTAAAGGTTGGATGGATGCAGACGGAACAAAAAAATGGCTGGAAGAAATTTGGAATGCACGACCAGGAGCAGCCTTAAAAAAGAAACCATCATTGCTAGTTTGGGATATGTTCAGAGCCCACACATCTGATGACATAAAACAATTGGCAAAGTCTTCTCAAGTTACTTTGGCTGTTATTCCAGGTGGGCTTACATCTGTATTGCAGCCCCTCGATGTGTCTTTAAATAAACCTTTCAAAGACCGTGTGCGAAAGATGTGGCATGAATGGATGTCATCTGGTCAAGCTAAACTGACAAAAGCTGGAAATCTAACAAAGCCTGACATTGAATTAATAGCAAAGTGGGTTCGAGATGCATGGGAAGATATTCCAGAGGACATGGTGCAACGCGCCTTCCAGAAATGTGGCATTAGTAATGCTATGGATGGCAGTGAAGACTGCGCATTGTATGAGAATGACAGCAGTGATGGTGATGCCTGCGAACTCAATGATAATGACAATGTCTATGCTGACATCCTCACACCAGCTGAAATTAAAGCTCTGTTTGGACAAACAGATGATGAGGAGGAATCCAGTTTTGAAGGATTTTAACTTTTTGTGTTTTAACTTGGTTGCTGATTGAGCTCAGGTGGTTGTACTTTTAAAGTATCATTGTTGATACCATATTGACCCTTTCTCCACTTACAGAGTTACGGTAGTTTACTGTTTTTATTTGAAATAAAACCATATTCAAAAACATTTAACCCACTCATGCCTCAATTTTTGATTATTGAAACTTACCAGTAGCTGCTGCATTTCTCACCCTAGGCTTATACGCGAGTCAATAAGTTTTCCCAGTTTTTGTAGGTAAAATTAGGTACCTCGGCTTATATACGGTACATAATAATACAGAAATGCAGAGAAACAGCATATTTGCTCAAACTGAAATACTTACATTGTCTGTCAATAATTTTACTGCTAAGTTCCTGCTAACGTTTCTGTTGTACCAACTGAAAAATAAATAAAAAAAAAGGATAATCAGCATTATTTAAGATTCCTATTCAGGTACTCTTCTATTCATTTTCCAAAATACTACCTGTTTCTAAGTTAACTGGGGCCCAAGCACCCAGCTACTGAACAAAAAGCTAAATAATTAAAAAAACACCAATTGCAAAATGGCTCAGAATACCACTGTCTACATCATAGAAAAATTGATTTTGAAGGTGAACTACCCTACCCCTATAAATAAATATGCTATGTGTGCCGCATGCTGAATGGATGGAATTAGAAACACACTGATACACTTATTTAGGGGCTATTATGCAATGAAGCTAACCATGGCAACCAATATGATCTTTGCTTTATTATCTATTTTATAATAGACTGATCAAAATCAGTCATTTGGCTGGTAGTGGTAACTACACTGTTCACCACTGGCCGTAGATAGTCATCACTATTATTATACACCATGCCATCAGAGCATAGGATTTCAGGCCACACGTTGTATAAATCAGTAATGATGATGGCAAGTAGAAATACTGTATATAGTGTAGCAGGATGTGGGAAAGCATTTAAGAATAGCAAAGAGAGTAGAATAGAAGTTCGGCTCCCACAAACAACATGTACATACAACACGTAGGAAGTTCCTCTATTAACGCTTCAGGAGTGTGCGAACCCCTCTCTTGCAGTCTCATTGGCTGCCACTGCCTACTGTCCATAGCTTCCATGGAGTGGCTGGCCTCTCTTTATAGAAGTTGGACTACATCTTGGCTCTTTGGGAGTTGAATTTCAAGGGCAACTTAAGGTAGGAAATAGGACCCATTTCAGTCACTTACTCATAAGCCAATAGGCTGTCTTCTGTCTTCTTGGCCAGGTAACTGCTGGGTACATGTCCCACATGCCTGCAACAGTCACATCAAATGCCATTTGTACAGACTTAAAGGAACACTGTCACCAATATACAAGAAAAAAAGTTTTATACATGGATGAAAACTACAGGCCAACTATTCACTGCAGTCCCTGCCCTAGAGAGGCCCTTTGCCATTTTACCCATTAGAGTGGATTAAAGCAGCACTTTTCAGCCCTAGAATGCAGCCCTCAATTAAAGTCAATACCCACCCATTCTTGTCCCGAACTTTCCACCAATGAGGCTCTGAAGTATCCAGCGGCATATACTCTTCCCCTCTACATAGTGTCAGCTCCTGGCTGCTTTGTGCTCTGTAATTATACAGCGCCACCTCCCAGCTTTGGCTCCCCTGGCTCACCTGGAGAGAGATAAAAACACAGGAACCTAACTGGTCATTAAAAAGAAATACATAATATCTGGAATATAGGAATATCTGTAGGACCCATTTAAGAATGTGATATGCTAGGAACAATAAAAAATTTTTCCCACAATGTAGTGTTTTCCCATAAATTCCAGTGCAATAGAGTACACCTGACTTGCTTGGGATTTACCAATGCATTAACTTGTTACAATGTAAACCTTTCTCATGTTATATGAGAATTGGCTTATAACATAATAGAGACAAAAACATGCAAATGCTCAATTTATTCTTGCATTCTCTTTATGGTTTCTGAATGAATTTCTCTGTTCTGTAACTCATCAGTTTGAAAGTGAGAAAAGGAACAAGTCATTCCAAAGCCACATTTGCAGGTCACTTTCATGTGCAATATAATAGTAAGTCTGTCTCCAGAAGGGGCACAGTCTGCAGAGAGCTTGTGACCTCCTATCTCCCAGTTTGACATATGCACTAATAGGCATGCTGACAAGGATAGATAGACAGATTAGATATATTAGATAGAAGATAGGTAGAAGAAAGATAAATAGATAGATGGACGGACGGACAGACAGACAGATATCTTGGAACTAGGAAAGCTGTAAATGCTGTAGAATAAAAATAGATAGATGATAGATAGATAGATAGATTAGATAGATTACATAGCAGATAGATTAGATAGAGGATAGATTAGATAGAGGATAGATTAGATAGAAGATAGATTAGATAGAAGATAGATTAGATAGAACAGGATAGATTAGATAGAATAGGATAGATAGATAAATAGATAGATAGATATCTTGGAACTAGGAAAGCTTTAAGTGATGTAGAATATAGAGTGTGGGGCAGTAGATACCAATATACGTACCGTGTTGTCATTGGGTGTGGGGGGAAGAGGCTTCTTTGAGGCTGCAAGGGAAGCATATAGCAGCAGTGAGTTACAGAAAGACAAGTACAGGAATTGCTTAGTAATACTGGTAAATTCAATCAACAAATGTAAGTTCAGTCTCCAGCCTTGCTGTATATACAGTTTCTGTTAATTGTCCAGGGAAGGGCAAGCCAGGGGCTATTACTTACCCACTGTGGGGTGCTGGGAATTGTAGTACTACATCTGCAGCAGTGCAGGTAGCCCATTACTGATGTAACACTGGGTGTATCATTGGGTGAAAGAATAGGAAGTGGGAGGCTTGTTCTGCAGTGAGCTCTAATTTTACATTTTGATAAATCTGCCCCTTTGTGTGTATTCAATATATTTAGGGGATTCTTTATAATGGGAATTTCACATTACAAAGAACATGTTACTTGACTGTAGTGAGTTGCATGTGTGAAAGTCACAGGGACCGTAGACTGTAAGCTCCACGGGGGCAGGGACTGATGGGAATGATGTATAATCTCTGTAATGAGCTGCAGAATTTGACAAACTATTTAAATAAAGGCTAATTATATAATTGTAACAACCAGAAATTAAAGACGCAGTACTTTTGCAATGGTGCTTGTTACATAGGTTACAGAAACCTCTATGCTGATAAAAATTCAGAACCAGAGAGTGATAGGGTGCATCCGTTTACAGGGTAAGGTGCCCCTTATAGATAGAAGCAGAGTGGGTGATTTAACAGCAGTCACCACAATGCTGATTGAGGAAAAGATACAACTCGCACTAGTATGAGAGATGCAGACAGGAACATTCTATCAAAGCCACAAACTATTTCCCCCAAATGGTAAACAAAACACCAGTCAGTTTCATGTACAGTAATAGGATATCTACCCTGTCATGGAAATTTCTATACCCATTTCATGGGACTGTGACAACATGATGCTATCAATAACTTGTTTTCAAAAGATTTTTGCTTATTTGTGCAGTTTAACTCAGCAGGGGGGGTGTCATGACCTGCCTCAACCCTACCAAAAATATAATTCCATGGCCACTTTCTACCATACATGGGACCTGAAGCCTGTAGCCATATCAGTTAATTGGGAACCATACAAGTGGGCTACTAACAGTGCTTTCATGGGAAGTCAAGTGACTCACTGCTTTTACATAGCAACATTACTAAGTTTGGTTGAAAAAGAGACACACATCCATCTAGTTCAACCTTTCCATATTTAACCTGCCTAACTGCTAGTTGGTCGGGAGGAAGGCAAAAAACCCATCTGATGTCTCTCCAATTTGCCCTAGAGGGGGAAAAAATTCCTTTCTGACTCCAAAATGGCAATCGGACTAGTCCCTGGATCAACTTGTACTATAAGCTATCTTCCATAACCCAGTATTCCCTCACTTGCTAAAAAGCCATCCAACCCCTTTTTAAAGATCTAATTTTATCAGCCTGTACGACTGATTCAGGGAGAGAATTCCACATCTTCACAGCTCTCACTATAAAAATAAACCCCTTCCAAATATTTAAGTGGAACCTCTTTTCACCTAATCGGAATGGGTGCCCTCGCGTCAGCTGGAAAGACCTACTGGTACAATTATTGTATGATCCCCTTATATATTTATACATAGTTATCATATCCCCCCTTAAGCGCCTCTTCTTAACCCAACTTGGCCAGTCTTTCCTCATAGCTAAGATTTTCCATGCCTTTTACCAGCTTAGTTGCCCTTCTCTGTATCCTCTCTAATTCAATAATGTTTGAGCGCTGGAGACCAAAACTGTACGGCATATTCTAGATGGGGCCTTACAGTGCTCTATACAGTAGAAGAATGACCCCTTCCTCCCGAGAATCTATGCCCCTTTTAATACAGCTCAAGACCTTATTTGCCCTTGATGCTACTGACTGCCATTTCTTGCTACAGCCAAGTTTATCATCTACAAAGACTCCAAGGTCCTTCCCCATTATTGGTTTGCCTAGTGCAGTCCCATTAAGGGTATAAGTGGATATTTTTACATCTCAGGTGCATGACTTTACATTTATCAACATTGAATCTTATTTGCCACTTAGCTGCCCTGATTGCCAGTTTGTCAAGAACCTGTTGCAAGGATGCCACGATTGGGCTAGATAGTTTTGTGCCATCTGCAAATAGCCAAGATTTTCCATCCTTTTACCAGCTTAGTTGCCCTTCTCTGTACCCTCTCTAATACAATAAGGTCCTGTTTGAGTGATGGAGACCAAAACTGTACGGCATATTCTAGATGGGGCCTTACAAGTGCTCTATACAGTGGAAGAATGACACCCCCCTCCCGTGACTCTATGCCTCTTTTAATACAGCTCAAGACCTTATTTGCCCTTGATGCTGTGGACTGGCGTTGCTTGCTACAGCCAAGTTCATCATCTACAAGGACTCCAAGGTCCTTTTCCATAATGGATTTGCCTAGTGTAGTGTATAAGTGCAGGGTATAAGCTTGGATATTTTTGCATCCCAGGTGCATGACTTTACATTTATCAACATTAAATCTCATTTGCCACTTAGCTGCCCTGATTGCTAGTTTGTCAAGATCCTGTTGCAAGGATGCCACGATTGGGCTAGATAGTTTTGTCATCTGCAAACACTGATACATTATTTACAATACCCTCCGCTAAGTTATTAATGAACAATTTAAATAAAAGTGGAGCCAATACCGAACCCTGAGGGACCCCACTAAGAACCTTACTCCAAGTAGAGAATGTACCATTAACAACCATCCTCTATACCCGATCCTGTAGCCAGTTTCCTATCCATGTGCAAACCGTATCAAACTCTTTGGCAAAATCCAAATCGATCACATCTACTGACGAAGGGGCCACGCCCCCGAAACGTTGTGACGCAATAAACGTACCAGGGGTTGCACCCCGGTTTGAATAGCTGTGTGTGCCAGCCTGCTTCTGTTTCTCTACCAGTAATTTTTGGGAGGGCCGTCTCCCTAAGGAGCTGTGCACCGAGCGTAATCGTGACTGAAAGGGCCTGAGTGTGCACGTGAGTTTGTATTGAGTTACTATCCTTGATAAAGCCATGCTGATTGCTGCTCGTGATGCCATTCACTAGGACAAAAGTTTAAATGTGATCCCTTAACAAGCCTTCAAATCGATTTGCCAGTGAGATAGTGATTAGAAATGTATTTTTCCTCTCCCAAGACAAAAAGCAATGTGCAGTAGCTGAAGTTACAAGTATATACCACCACAAAGCAAAAGCGCCCATATGTGCTGATGCTGAAAGAAAACATACAAAGAGGTGGGAAATGAGACAGAGGAAGGAAAATAGATGGTATCTGTGGCTCAGGAAGGTGCTGAGGGTGGGGGACAAACACAGCAAGAAGCTAGGTGTATAAACTGATTTACTGAAGGAAGCACTTGTGTGTGGCAAGGGAAATGTCTCCCTGTACCAGCCAACATATCAGCCAACGTCTAGGAGACATTAGGGGCTCATATACAAAGGTGGCTGCTGGCACTGGTAAATTAGGGAAATATGATGGCTGCTGGCACAGGTACAGGGGGCAGTATGATGGCTGCTGGCACAGGTACAGGGGGCAATATGATGGCTGCTGGCACAGGTACACTGGGGCAATATTATGGCGGCTGACACAGGTACAGAGGGCAATGTGATGGCTGCTGGTAGAGATACATTTGGGCAATGTGATGCCTGCTGGAACAGGTACAGGGGGCAATTTGATGGCGGCTGGCACAGGTACATGGGGCAATATGATGGCTGCTGGCACACGTACAGGGGGTAGTATGATGGCTGCTGACACAGGTACAGGGGGCAATATGACTGCACCATGTTTTTTGCCTACTATAAATGTCATTCATTTACATCGTAACTTGCTCCTGCCATGAAAAAGTGGACACTTTGTTTTCCAGTCAGCGTACCAGCATGCCATTCTGCTGGGGCAAGTAGTATTGAGAGCCTTATATTGTATGTCTGATGTGAGCTCAATGCACTTTGTATGTGCCATGGTGCAAGTGGTGCAAATGCAAAGCTCAGATATATTATACTGTACATGATATACTATATTATATGGTGCAGCTTTGTTATAGAGCACGGATAAGATCAAATATGGTAAATATTCCTGATGATTAACAACTGAAATCATAACTACAAACACATATGAGACCAGTACATCGCTGCTTATGAAAACAATCAGGAGTATAGGTGAATTCCTTACATCACGCACTAAACTCACAGGGTGCCAAAATGCTGATTTTAGAAATTAAAATAGTTACTATTCTCTGGCACAAGTATTCTTATGGGTAAAGCGGATAGGAACACTAAGACTGGGAAGAGTTTGGGGAGAAATCACATGGAGCATGGTTCACAGACTAAGGTTTTTAATGCCCTATGTTCTTACCTGCTGTGTCCCAAAGAGACTGCTATCTGAATGAGTGTCTCCCCGGGGCACAATTAAAGGGGACATAAATAAAACAATAAAAGTGCCTTTAAAGGGTTTGTTCACCTTCCAAATACTTTTTCCAGTTCAACTGTTCACCAGAAATAAATAGAGAATTTTACTTAACTACTTGACTTAAATTCCTTTTCTTCTAGTCCCGACATGTTGGTACACATGGGGGCATTGCCCCTCCCAGACCTGGAGGTAGGACCTATAACATAGCCAATCAAAATTAATCATGACCTATAAAACCACATAACTTCCTCCTCACCAGTTATACTTTTGCCATTGCAGTACAGTAACCAACATAATTAACTTGGGATGGGAAAATGTTGGGACTAGAAGAAAAGTAATTTAGGTCAAGTAGGTAAGTAAAATTCTCTATTTCTTCTACATCCCTCCATGTCAGTACACATGGGATCTACCAAGCCATGCCCCAAAAACAAGGGGTGGGAATAAGCAACATAAGGCAATAACCAAACTTGATACTAAGGAGGCCCTGAATAATAAGGCCAGCATCACATCCATCCAACAAGGAAGCTGATAAAATGTATAGCTCCTGAAAAAGGTAGATAAAAGTAGATAAAAGGCACAAGAACATGAACAACATTTCCTAGGACATGGTAAGCAATTGACAACAAGAGCTACAAAATCAACCACTAAATTACAGAGACCGGCACTTGAGGGTCAAGCATTGCAGATTAAAAAAGGATCTGACATAAAACCACACCTGGGGAAGAACAAAAATCCTGCAACTGTTAAAACAAAAGGTTCCTTAGTAATAACCAGAATGATGGCAACGGCCATCTCAGAACTAAAACACCCTCGAAACCACCAGGAAACCAATCAGATCAGAAACACAACTTGGATGCATCTATCACTAGTGCTGGAGAAATACAGCAATAGCGAGTGGCCCTAAAAAGACTTGACCCCCATTAGCCTAGTCTGGCAGCTTAATGGAAGCAGCTCACACCAGTGCTGGCCGGAGTCAACTCCACACCAGAGATCAGCCCAAGATCCACCAACTCCATGCTAATAATACCTAATGAAGACTTAACTAGATGAACACCAACTCTGGGTTATCATAAATCAGCATATAATTGTAACTAGTGTGGAGCCCTGCTGGTACTGCCCAGTAGCTCCACCAACCACCAATCTAAATTGGGCATACAACAGCACAAGGATAAGCTGCTGGACCAGCCAAACGTGACTTAAAGGAGAAGGAAACCCCCTGGGCGCAAAAATCTCTCCGCTGTGTTGCCCCCCCTCCCTCCTCCACCCTGGCCTACCTGTCCCCCAGGGCAAATGCCCCTAACTTGTTACTCACCTCTCTGCGCAGGTCCTGTCCACGGAGCTCACAGGCGCCATCTTCTCCTAAGCGGTCTTCTTCCTGCTTTGATCGGCATCTTCTGGCGCATGCGGAGTAGGAGCATTTACCGGTACGGATCTACTGCGCATGCGCCGAATGTCATGAAGTGAAATCGGAAAACTTTGTGACATTTGGCGCATGGCAGTAGATCCGTACCGGTAAATGCTCCTACTGCGCATGCGCCAAAAACGCTGATCAAAGCAGGAAGAAGACCGCTTGGGAGAAGATGGTGCCTGTGAGCTCCGTGGACGGGACCTGCGCAGAGGGGGTGAGTAACAAGTTAGGGGCATTTGCCCGGCGGGACAGGTAGGCCAGGGGGGAGGAGGGATGGGTGGCAACACAGGGGAGGGTTTTTGCACCCAGGGTATTTCCTTCTCCTTTAAGGCCCCAGCCAACTGCTACACAAGCAAGCAAATGGGACCCAAGCCAATTACAGTTCTAGAAAAACACACACAAAAGCTCCACTACATCTCAAGCAGCACAATGCTACAGTTTATGCAAAAACTGAACCAAACCTGTGACCATACATACTGAATCCAATAGGCTACTAAACCAGCAAACAGCTGGGGTCACAATCCAAAATCAGGCATGCCAGAAGCTTATAGCCTACACACTGGTACCAACCAGCAATGATGCACAATCCACTGGCAATGAGCCAGCCACCATACATGCAAACCAGTGGTGGACCAGCAAGCTATTATGTATTACAACATAGATGTGCAAGGCCATACTCACACTAACAGGCCAAGATGCCCATCAGCTGCAGTGTATGCAAAATACCAGAGTGGAACTCTAATACAAAGCAATACATAAGTAGTACACAATAGTACATAAGCCAGCTATTGTGAATGCCACCCTTGGAGGCAAGGTCACCAACTGCACTGGCACCCGACACAAAAGTCAATTTCCACACATGCAACAACGGAGCACAAGCCAGTTGTTGAACTTGCAAAACCCTGGTCCACAAGCCAGCCTTATTGATAAGCAGAGGCATACAAGACCAAAAACAATGCATGTAAGGCAGAAGCAAAGATTAGCTGTAAGCCGACAACATATAACCAACCGCAGCTGCTGAATACCAATCAGCAACAAAATTAGCTATGGGCTGTGAAACTCAGAGCAAACACCAGCTGTTGGTACAACCCATATTAGATCCAGCCAAATAGCCCATCATGCCTACTGCTGGTGTAACCAAAACCAAGCCTGCAAGGATTGTAGAAAAGTCAAAACCAATGGCTGTTGTGCTGCCAAGGATTGCCGTAAGGCAAACAGACATGCCCGCCAAGGGCCGCAGCAAGAACAGTAACCACGTCTATCAGCCGCCACCGCCTAGCCAGTGGCCTATGCACCATAGGTCACAGCAAAGGCTGGCAGCCACAAGCTCCCAAGGACTATAATAAAAACTAGCGGCCACCTTAGCCAAGGGCCACGGAAAAAGGCCAACAGCCCAAGAACCCTGGTAAAAGGCAAGCAAGCACCTAAGTTAAAAGGCCAACCAAAGAAATGTGCCACGGGTAAAAGACCACATGAGCCAAAGGCTCATGCAACAGGCCAGCAGAACAAGGGCCCTTGTAAAAGGCCAGAGGAACCATGAGCCGAGGGCCATGGTAAAAGGCCAGCAGACCCATTAGCCGAGGGCCATGATTAGCCATGGACCAAAACAAGCGCTCTAACCCAAGCCAAGGGCCATAATGAAAGCCAGAGGCCACACAAACCCAGCTCCCTGGCGAGAGGCCCGAGGCCACACAAAGGGCCATAGACTACAAGCTGGCTTCAAGCCTGTTAAGGTGCCAGCAGACATAACAGTAAGTGCCCTTCAATCTACCAACAATTAAAGAAGGGAAACCTACAGCTACCAAAACTCAGTAGATGTAGTATAACTACAACTGAGCTCCCAACAAAAACCACCAGATAGGAATAGAATATCTAAGAGAAGGCCTACATCACACAAAAAGACACCATATAAATCGGAACACTGCCTGTTAAGTGTGGAAACATCCTAGGAAAAAATGGGGTACACAATGCTGCTACAGCAGAACAAACCCCTAGCCAGTCCTGGAAATACCAGGTGTAATAAAAGCACACATACCTACTGTGTCTGCACAGAGAACTCAGGCTCACAAACCTAAGACCTCAGATGACATCAATACAAGAAATCAGAGGAACACCGGCACACAACCAGAAAATATGCGCTAGACAGTAGGAATAATCCAGTCAGATACTTGGTGGCAGGCTGCTTCTTAGGAGCAGACTCAGGTGTGTAACTACAGAGGAAGCAGACCCTGTGGCTGCAGGTGGGCCCAAAAGGTATAGGGACCCCATGAGGCCCAAATAAAGAGCAATTTCAATATATATTGGTAAAAGAGCACAACCGCTGGATATGTTACGGGCCCTAAAATGAATTTGCTGTGGGGCCCAATGACATCAGGTTACAGCACTGAGCAGACTCATTGTAAGGAAGGAAGGGGCTACCATACTGCTTCAGCAGTGCAAGCCTCCAGCCAACCCTGCAAGCACCCTGTTTAATAAAAGGCAAATATAACCGCTGTGTCTGCAGAGAGGATAATAGAAACAATAATAGCAAAGAGGCCCAGAGGAGTATCTGCACCTTACCTGATAGCAATGACTAGTCTGCAGGATGGAAACTTCAGCTAGAACCCTGATAGCTTTCAGCTGAGGGACATAATTTGCTTATTAACATGCAGACTTCCCAGTGTAATGAATGTTTCAAACACACCGTGGATACTGATAAATCATACTCACCGGATTCAGGTACCACACTGCTTCAGCAGAGAGATTCACCAGCCAGTACTGAAAGTACCTTGTGTGCATTTTGCACAGAGGACTCCAGCTTACAACATAAGACATCATATAATACAAGAAGTCAAAGGAACATCGGCAGTTTACCAGATAGCTCAGGCTTGTCAGCAGGAATATCCAGTCCGGTGGAACACTGCTTGTTAAGAGCCTTAGTAACATGAGCCAATATAACTTCTGTGGCTGCACAGAAGATGCAGGTTCACCCATACAAAGCTTAAAATATTAAACAGCAATAGCAACGGGGCTGAAAGGTGACTAATTAGCTGGATGGAAACTCCAGCCAAAGCCCTGATAGCTCTCAGCTGAGGGACATAATTAGCATGCAGACTTCCCAGTGCACTGAGCATTTTAAAACACACAGTATATACTGAAGAATCATACTCACCAGCTTCAGGCTGTTATAACTAGCCCATATGCATACCCATTGCCCTTTTGCAGAAGTTCTGTAAAGTTCTGTAAAGCCTCACGTAACTCAAAACAAAATGGAGAGTCCAAAAAGCTCACAGGTAACAATGTTAGAAGCCCACACCTGTGTCTGTTCCAAAAAAACACTAGATTGAATCTTGTGCCTCATTGGGCATATAGCAGGGGGGCTATTTTAGCACAGGGCTAAGACCACGGGTATACCCACACCTGCACTTCTTCCCAATAAGCGATAATTTACAGATTATGCGTCTTGAGGCATCAGGTAAATTCTTCTCCATTACCTGGGAATCATCCCTCTGTGTCCACACAGAGGTAAAAAAATTTACAAAAAATACAAAAGAAAAAACAAAAAGCTCACAGGTAACAATGTGGGAAGCCCACAACTGTGTCTCTTCCCAAAAAGCACTAGATTGAATCTTGTGCCTCGCTGGGCATATAGCAGGGGGCTATTTTAGCCCAGGGCTAGGACCATGGGTATGCCTACACCTGCATTTCTTCCCAATAAGCGATAATTTACAGATTATGCGTCTTGAGGCATCAGGTAAATTCTTCTCCATTATCTGGGAATCATCCCTCTGTGTCCACACAGAAGTAAAAAATAAACAAAAAATACAAAAGAAAAAACAAAAACTGTTTGCTTTCTCTCAAAATTCACAAAAAATAAAAAGAGTGAGAAGGGAGATCCTACCTCCATGTCCAGTAGGACAAAAAATATCAGTGGTGAGGAGGAGGTCATGTGGTCTTATAGGTCATGATTAATTTTGATTGGCTATGTTATAGGTCCTACCTCCAGGTCTGGGAGGGGCAATGCCCCCCATATGTACTAACATGGAGGGACGTAGAAGAAAGACTTTTTTCAGTTACTTTCCATTACTTATTTTTTACAGTTTTTCCAAAATCTCAGTTTAAAGGAACAGTAACATCACAAAATAAGTGTTTTAAAGTAATACAAATATAATGCATTGTTGCCCTGCACTGGTATAACAGCTGTGTTTTCTTCAGAAACACTACTATTGTTTATATAAATATGCTGCTATGTAGCAATGGGGGCAGCCATTCAAAGGAGAAAAGGCTTAGGATACACAGCAGATAATGGTGTTGTCGTTTATCCGCTATTTAACCTGCCTTTTTTCAATTTACACGACTGCTAAACAGTAGCTTGTTTATATGAACTAAAGTAGTTTTTCTGAAGCAAACAGATCAGTTTTGCCAGTGCAGAGTAACACTACATGATATTTTCATTACTTTAAAACACTTTAATCTTTTGGTGTTACTGTTTCTTTAATGCCTCTGTCTGTTTTTTTGTCTGGCAGCTCAGTAATTCAGGTGCAGACTCTAAACTGTTACAATTTTGCAATATTTTATTGATACATTTCTCAGCAGCATCTCTGGAGAATTGGCAACTATTGTATCAATTCTAACAGCTGCCTTTAATGAAACCTAGGGATTCTGCTCAGCAGGGACAAAGATAAGAAATGTATCAACTTAGAACAGTTTACAAGGTCAGCGAAAGGTGAAAAATTACACTTTACATTAAAATATTAGAAAAACGTCTACAAATAGAAAGTAATTGGAAAAAGGCTTTATTTCTGGTGAACTATCAGAAACCAACTGAACTGGAAAAAGTGTTGGAAGGTGAACAACCCGATTTAAAGAAGAAAGGGATGATCACTTGAGAGTGCCCATTTATTAGGCAACCCCCACAGGTTACAATTTCTAATGACAGACCCCCTATTTGAATACCTACCTCTAACGGTAACCACAAGTGTGCATCAGTTACCAGTAATAACAATGGCATGCTATAGCAGGCAAGACACACAGCATAACAAGACAGAGTGAAAAATGTCACACACCATCTTTGCTCCGGTCATACAAGGCACAGCCGGTGGCCATTTTCTCTGTCTGGAAGCAACATCTCCACCTCCCTTCCATCCAGAAGTTGGAGTGATATTTAGCCATGAGAAAGCCATTATCTTTGGTCTCTGCAGAGGAAAATGGACAGTGAGTGAACTTCATGGCACTTTGTAATATTATAATATTAAAATTACATATACCAACACCTCAACAATTAAAAATAAGACAATTTAAGACCCTCTAGCTCAATGTGTTGTCAGCTTTAGTCACACAAGTGATTGTCTATGGCTGGTGTTTAAAGGTAAGCATAAGCCTTTACCCTAGTGCAGGGGTCCCCAACCTTTTGAAACCGTGAGCAATTTTGATTTTCCTGTTATCTCCTTAGTTCAGATCTTTACATTCTTCATTCAAGGACAGTCCATATCCAAAGAGGGAGACCCCTTGGGGTACCCTTGCCTTACACCAGCCCCCTCTACTGAAAGTGATACTGACATATAAAAATCATAGGAACTTGTCAGTATGAAGTAAATGCTGCACAAGAAATATTTCCCCACAAAGCCCCCTGCAAAGCCGACCCCAGCCCCCGCAAACCCGCACTCACCCGTCCAACCTAAAAGATCTCCTCAACTGTTTCGTACATCTTCCGGGTTGCTTCACTGACGCAGGGCTGGGGGCGGCGCGATGCTTCCATAGGCTGATTACGTATCACAACAGGACTTCAGCCTATGGAAGGATCACTCCGCCCCCAGCCCTGTGTCAGTGAAGCAACCCGGAAGATCAGTCAGCATGTGAGCGAGTCAGCTGCGAAAGGTGCACAGGGCTGGGGGCGGCTTTGAGGGGGGCCTTGTGGGGGTGCCTTTGCGGGGGAAATATTCTTTTCAGCATTTTCTTCATTCTGACATGTTCCTATGATTTTTATAGGAACGTTTCAGAATAGCTTTAAGCCAAAACACCTAAGGCTTTTGGGGGTTTTTTGTTGTTGCTTTTTTTGTAACATCATCTGACATCTGCAGAGCTTCTTTTATTGCAAATCCAATTGATATAATTTAAGATTTCTTTTACACCAAATCTTCCCTAAATTCAAGGGAGAGCAATTGTTAAGGTCGCATATATCTTTCTCCAAGGCCTATCATTTCTTCAAAAAGTAAAGCATACCTACTCTGCAGGTCAGACTGCCGCCATATTTCCCCCTGCGTCCCAGCATCCCCTGTGCCTTAGTCAGGCTTAGTGCATGTGTGGTACTCAACTTTTCCAATTGCTAGGAAGCTGGGGGAAGATGGAGGCAGCCCACCCAGCAGAAAACTAACCTGGGCCCCAGACTAAACTGTTCCACTGCATTACATTAGATGCCATAATGATGCTGCATCAGAGGAATGTCAGTAACTAATATATCAGTGTAACAGCCAGTATCAATAACGCTCAGACCTTTAGCTCGGTAGCACTTAAGTTAAAGGGGAACTTCACAAAAACATAACAAGCTTTATGAAAAGAAAACCTAATTTCAAGCAACTTTGCAATATACATCAATTAAAAAATATGCAGACTTTGCATGATTTTTAATGGTTTGGAACAGTTCCCTAATATAGGCCCCAGCTCTTCTGCTGATCTGACTACTGCTGATCTGGTTACTTTGTATCAGTCCCTCCTTCCTTGCTGGGATTTCAAATGAGGCAGAAAGAGAAGAACTGTTAAACAGTTCAGCATAGAAAATGGCATTTATTCATACTTTATGAAGAAACAGGTAACTGTGTGCCTCTTTATCAAATTTTGGTTTGGAAGCCGGAGTTCCCCTTTAAGAAATGTATCAACTAATGGATTCAATTTTAATATTTTGAGGGACCCCCTTCACTGTGCAGCTCCTGGCATTATTAGCATATTTGAAACTCATGCACTGCTGTTACTAATCTAATGCCCATTTGTATCTGTGCCTTTAGGCCACTGAGCAGAAGAGAGAATACCTGGGCTTCAGGTAATGCCTGTTTCTTTTGTACAGAACACTCTCTCATCTGAACCTCTATTTCCCTTTCACTATTCTATACAACAGCACAGCATCCAAATTCTGTCCTTGCTTTCTGTTATACATAAAGGTGTGAGCTGCCATACCATTTGCCTCGATAACAGGCAAATAAAACAAGCACTATGTGCCATAGCCCTTATTCCATAAAAATCCCCAACCCTTCTCACGATCCTTCTCGAAGCCAGACTGACTGACTGTGTGCAGCATTTAGATTTATTTACAATTGTGTCACTAATGCTCTTTTATTTATTTATATGTGAATTCACTTTCCCCCTTTATCTCAGTTACAGTTATAGTAGGGACAGGACTGCAACACATGTAGGTGCTTATTTATCAAAGGTTGAGTTTTAGAGGTTTGTGAGGTTTTCAATACCTCAAATAAACTCACAACTGAAATGGTTTCTGATTAATGAAAAAACTTGAATGAGAGAAACTTGAATCAGTGAATTCGGGGTGAAAAACTCAAATACTCTGATACATTTTTCAGCAGAAAAAAAAAACAGGAATCGCTCTAATTAATCGAGTTTTCAATCAAAACCCATGAAAAAAAAACTTGAACATCATGAAGGCAACAACCATCTTCAAATGCTTCAAGGGCCATTGACTTCTACATGACCTTGACAGGTTTTGGTTAGAGCATTTTCTTATTCAAGCTATTTAAAATTTGGAGTGTAGTAAATCTAAAAAAAATGTAGTTCTTTTATTAAAAAAAAAAAAACAGAAAAATTCAAGATTGCCTGAAAAATATTTTTGGATAAAATAAACAACTCGACCCTTAATAAATAACCCCCATAATGTTTGTACTTAGGTACATGTGTAGATCAAGGTATATTATTCCTGTATTCCTCCAATGATCAGAATGTTTCACTACTGACTTTTCTACATTTTTCCTCTTCAGAACCAGTGAAGATTTGCAGGAGGCTC
This sequence comes from Xenopus laevis, assembly GCF_017654675.1. Lineage (NCBI taxonomy): Eukaryota > Metazoa > Chordata > Amphibia > Anura > Pipidae > Xenopus > Xenopus laevis. Next base: position 17,559,682 of record NC_054375.1, on the reverse strand, counting down.
CTGTAGCAGAACGTACAGAAAAGGAGGCTCCTGTGCAGGAGGAGAAACACCCCTGAAGTGCATGTCCCTGAAGAAGAACACAAGGAATGACAATACTGACTACTTGTTCTGAAGGAAAAAAAATGTAGTAAAATTAGTCAGTATTGTCATTCCTTGTGTTCTTTTTCAGGGACGTGCTCTTCAGGGGTGTTTCTCCTCCAGCACAGGAGCCTCCTTTTCTGTACGTTCCGCTGCAGGAGCCTCCTGTAGTACTTTACTTGTTCTGAAAGAATAAAATGTAGCAAAATGAGTCAGTATTGTCATTCCTTATGTTCTTCTTCAGGGACGTGCTCTTCAGGGGTGTTTCTCTTCCTGCACAGGAGCCTCCTGTTCTGTACATTCTGCTGCAGGAGCCTCCTGTAGTACTTTACTTGTTTAACAATACAAGCCACAGTAGCGGGCGTTAAAGGGAGTTTTAGGGCCACAGACTGGCTAACGTTAAAACTGTTGTTGTCTTGCTCCATTTTTGGCACCTCTCCCTACAACACCTGCTGTGCCTCACTCTACCATCCTAACTACTAGGGGGGCTCAGAGCATTCCCCTATCTTTAGACCCCATAAAGACATACATGTATTAGGAGGATGCTACACTGCATTGTGGAATGGGCCAGGACTCACAAGCCAACTACAGGGCATTAATAAACAAGTTTAAAAGCAAGGGGCCTAGTACAGAGCCCTGTGGTACTCCACTAACAACACTGGTCCAATTAGAAAATGTTCCATTTACCACCACTCTTTGTAGTCTATCTTTTAGCCAGTTCTGGTACAAATACTATGGTCCAGGCCAACATTCCTTAATTTAACCAGTAACCTTCTGTGTGGCACTATATCAAATGCTTTAGCAAAGTCTATGTAAATCACATCCACTACCATCCCAGAAGTGAGGTCCCTGCTTACCTTCTCATAAAAAGAAATAAAGTTAGCCTGGCAAGATCTATTACGCATAAAACCATGCTGACACACTCACACTAATTTACTAAACCTTCGAAAAGCTTTCCTACCACTGACATCAGACTAACTGGCCTATAGTTTTGAGGCTGAGAACGGATTCTTTTTTGAATAGCTGCACCACATTCACAATGCGCCAGTCTCTTTGCACTATGCCAGACCTCAATGAATCCTGTGTTCACATTCTAAAGATGAATCTTTACTTACTATATGTTCTTTTATAAATCTCTTTCCTGCTAGGGAGAGTTAAGTGTTGCAGTATAACAGTAGCCTAAGGAATGCAGGTGGGAGGGTGTTTATTTTTTTGGATGGCTGTAATGGGTACTCAGATGGAACTCGGCAGTGTCGGACTGGCCCGGCGGGACACCGGGAAAATACCCGGTGGGCCCCGACCCTAGTGGGCCCCCGCCGGGCCAGACCCCCTCTCCCAAACAGTTTTTCGGAAAAAACTATTTCGGCGCATCGCAGCGCCATTTGCGCACCCGCGCCTTTTGCGCACCCGCGCCTTTTGCGCATGCGCGCTTAGTGATTTTTGCGCATGCGCGATGCGCCGCCTGACGGAGTATGCTGATCACCGCTTCGGCTCAAAGTAGGTAGCGGGGGCCAGAGGGGGGCCCTGGACAGCGGTCCCGGTGGGCCCCGGGCCCCCCAGTCCGACCCTGGAACTCGGGTAGAGCTGGGCTGAATCCAATGTAATGTGCTTCATTTTGCGGGAACTCTCTCTCTCGTTGAAAAAAGTTTACTCACATCAATCAAGATCAAACCTTTTTTTCTATATTAGCTGCTTAACTGCCAGTAATTAAATACTTACAATTATATATAGTAGAGTATCTTTAAATTTGTCAAGTAACCCCCACAACATTGCTGCAGCTGCCCCTGGCTTTGGCCAAAGGAAAGTATTTCCTGAGATGCATAGTATTAGATAATAAATGCATGATATTTGTACAGCAGCACCCAAATTATGAACAATTCTTCATTATTCTTTCACGTGTATACTTTGATAGTTCCTCTCTCATGTCAACTGGGCAGCAGAAGGGGGTGGAATTAAATGCAGTAATGTAGGCTAAATGGCAGAATGAGGGGAAAAAGCAGGGGGGCATGGATCGGATTTAGATGAGACCCCTTTAGATGAGACCCCATATGGTTATCTAGTAAAATCTATTACACATAAAACCATGCTGGCACACTCATAGTATTATGATTTGCTATGAGGTCCAGTATCTTATCCTTTATTAAACCTTCAAAACGCTTTCCTACTACTGACATCAGACTAACTGGCCTATAGTTTTGAGGCTGAAAACTGGATCCTTTTTTGAATAGCTGCACCACCTCATCTGGAGTATGCAGTGCAGTTTTGGACTCCAATCCTTAAGAATTATATAAATAAGCTGGAGAGAGTGCAGAGACGTGCAACTAAACTGGTTAGAGGGATGGAAGACTTAAATTATGAGGGTAGACTGTCACGGTTGGGGTTGTTTTCTCTGGAAAAAAGGCGATTGCGAGGGCATTACACTTTACAAGTACATTAGAGTAAATAGACTAATAGCAGGGGACCTTTTTACCCATAAACATGATCACCATACCAAAGGCCACCCTTTCGGACTAGAGAAAAGAACTTTAATTTGAAGCAATGTAGGTGGTTCTTTACAGTGAGGACAGTGAGGTTGTGGAATGCACTGCCAGGTGATGTTGTGATGGCTGATTCTGTTAATGCCTTTAAGAGTGGCTTGGATGATTTCTTGGACAGACATAATATCAAAGGCTAAACTCTATAATTAGTATAGATATGGGTATATATAATTTATGTGTAAAAAGTATGGAGGGGTGTGTGTATGGATGCTGGGTTTTCATTTGGAGCGGTTGAACCTGATGGACTTTGTCTTTTTTCAACCCGATTTAACTATGTAACCTGACATACCAAAAGCAAACACAGCCGCTCATGTGGTTCTCCCCACTGAAACTAATATAAAGCCCAAAATGCCCACTTTATGGGTTGTATGCGAAAGTGTGTGTAGAAGGATGGTCATACACTATCATAAATATATATACATATACAAAGAGAGAAAGAAAGCAACTGCCTCCCTTCCTGCTGTTCCCATCATATTTCCATGTCAGTGTCAGTAAGATGTCTGATATAAAGAATGCTTGGGACCTGGGGGTTTCCAGATGCAGGGTTTTTTCATAATCACCATTCCTCAAATATACAATTAAATATTTAAGAAGTCCAGTAGCTTGTTTTGCTATAAATTTTCTATAAGAAACTGCAATGTTGTATTACCTTCTTTCAGCGCCTGCACCCACTTCTGTCGACTCTCTCTGTCCGGAGCAAAGACATAGAGAAAATAATCATGGATAACCTGACAGGAGAAATAAGGGTGTCAGAATGCACAAACTGATTGCAATGTGATTAATACCACTATAATGTGTAAATTGAGGCAGGGCACTTGTAAAGCTGGCCATAGACGCAAAGATCTGATCGTACGAATCAAGGATTCGTACGATTTTCGGACAGTGTTTGAAGAGTCCAGACATTTTTCGTCCTGCGGAGATCGGTCGTTTGGTCGGTCGGACAGGTTAAAAGATATCTCTGCATGTATTGCCAATCGTACAAATTTCAGAGGGAGACCTTCAGCCGTTATAAATATTTTAAACTGTCCAATCGACTGAACGACCGATCGCCATGGCACAAAAAATTATGCCACAATACACACAGTCCGAAAATCATACAGATCTTTGTTTCATACAATGGTATCTCTGCGTCTATGGTCAGCTTAAGCCAGATTTAAAGAAACAAAATTATTTCATTCTAAATAATGGGCCAGATTCAGTTCAGAGAACTTTACTCCTAATTTAGTCCCAGATTTCCCATACAGTTTAAAGAGTCTTCATGGGCCAAACCATGAGTTTTTTTAAATTAATTTAATCTGAATCATTTTCCCTTGTAATAACTAACTACATGTAGGTGTTTATGTAACTTCTCTGACTTACCTGGAAAGGGTATTTGTTCCTGCAAGCAATGCTGAGATCAGTTGTCACAATCTCAACACATTTAATCCGAGCCAAATCAATGGAGCCACGGAGAGCACGTATTTTCTGGGAAGGAAGAGACAGTAATTAAGTGTAAAAAAACATACTCTGGGAATATGCAAATATTGTTCACTCCTTCCTGAGAAACAAGAATGTGTTTTTTTTTATTAAAAGGCTAATGCTTTGGTCATGCTGAAATGAACTTCTGAGGAAAAATCAGCAAAGTAATCAACTTATGAAAACTTTAGAACCCAGCAACTCGCAAACTGCCAAGGCATTTAGACAATTATTTACAAAGGCACCAGAAGCAAGTTCTAGAACACTAAGGGGTGCCTTAATGCTCATTCAATAGGCACTTGTTGTCTGGCTGCATTGGTGTACAGCAATGGTTTTAAGACTTTATCATTTCAAGCCCCTCTTTGAGGTCCAAGACTTAGTTAGGGTCCCCCTTAGATCATAACAAGATTAATAATATATTAAAACATGTTTAGCAGTCATTCCTTCATACTTCTAAGTCAAATTTCGTGTAACCATTCAGGAGTTAGAAGTAAATCTGTTTTAATCATTGTAATAATTTATATTCCAGCATCCAGTTGGGAAAAGCCCTGTTACAGGAAACAAATAGCTTTGCCAATCAGAAATAAAGTGTCAGGACTGCCAGAAGCATCTGACGGCGCTGCTTACCTTCCCGGCGGTCGCAATGAAAATCCAAGATGGCGGCGCCCATGCTGAACACATGGGTGCGGCGTCGTTGCATGATGATGTCATCGCTGGTGCCGGGATTTTGTAATAAAAGGGTGCCCTGGACGCTGTAATCCTGTGAGTACCTGGGTGTATTATTGTCTGTCTGATTCCTGGTTTTGATTCCTGCTGTGATCCTGACTCTGATCCTGATCTGCCTGCCTGTTTGAACTCTTGCCTGGACTTTAACTAACGATTGTGCCTGATTCCTATTTGTACTGCATACTCAGACTTTAACCCTTGATGGGCTTCCTCCTCGGTCCTGACTACTCCTGCTGGGAGCCGATAGGCCCCCTGACATTATAATTGGTCCATGGACCCCACTGAGGAAGCTACACCTGATGTCGGACAAGCGCTACTGGGATTGACGTCCCGCAAGGAAGATTATGAAGCTCAGCAGTTCCGCATTGGGCAGGTACTCGATACTCTCCTTTCTCGTATACCTCCAGCGTCTCCAGTTACTGGTAATTCTCCCACAGCCGCTGTTCCTCCTGCTGCAGTCTCATCCGCTGGTGAGCAACGTATCCCTCCTCCACCTCCCTATAATGGGGATCCTCACGCCTGCAGAGGTTTAGCTACACAGTGCCAGATCCAATTTGAGTTTCAATCCTCGCAGTACTCCAGTGAACATGCCAAGGTGGGGTATGTGATGTCTCGTCTGGAGGGCAAACCGCTCGAGTGGGCAACATCTCTGGGAGAAAAATTCTCCATTGACCTTTGATGTCAAAGGATTCCTCCAGGCCTAACGAACTATGTTTGATGCCCCAGGTCGGTCGCTAATGCCTCTTCTCGGCTCCTGCAACTCCGGCAGGGAAACCGCAGTGCCAGTGAGTACACCATTGACTTTAGAACTTTAATGGCAGAGACCTCTTGGAATGATGAAGCATACAAGGCTGTTTTCTACCAAGGTCTGTCGACTCGACTTAAGGATGACCTTGTCTCCAGGGAACTTCCTGACCTGCTGGAGGATTTGATTGCTCTCACCATTAAAGTGGACACTCGCAGTAGCGCAGTAAGAGATTTCAACCTATGCTGGCTCAACGCTTTCAAAGACCTTTGTTGCCTGCACCGTCCCAGCAGCCTTCCACTACTCCTCCGGAGGAGCCAATATAAGATGGTAGGGCCTGTCTCTCTGAGCAAGAAAAACTTCGAAGACATATGGCGGTCCTATGTCTGTACTGTGGTAGAGAGTTATACTGTAAGACGATTTGCAATTGGTTTTCATTTTTTATTATTTGTGGTTTTTGAGTTATATAGCTTTTTATTCAGCAGCTATCCAGTTTGCAATTTAAGCAATCTGGTTGCTAAGGGTCCAAATGACCCTAGCAACAATGCATTGATTTGAATAGGAGACTGGGATATACATTGGAGAAGCCTGAATACAAACAAGAGTCATAAAAAGTAGCAATAACAATAAACGTGTAGCCTTACAAAGCATTTGTTTTTTAGATCAGTGACCGCCTTTTGAAAGCTGGAAATAATTCAAAAACCGAAGATCAATTGAAAAAGTGTTCAGAATTGGCCATTATTGGCCACATTGGATCAGTCCAGTTTGGCAAACCACAGGGGTGATCAGATCCATACTGAGCATATTACTTTAGTGTGAGACAGATTACAGGCTGAAATTGTTTGCACACTGATTGGCAATCTTCAAATACCTCCAAGTAACAGAAGCAGCAGCGCAATAGGAAACTGCTGCCACTTGTAAAATGAGAAACAGAGGTGTGAAGCCAGGAGATTATCTTATTCATGCTACAAAATGTCACAATGAATGTAGCCAGCGTGTAACACTAATTGGAACAATAACAACTGCCAGACAGCAAAATCACACAAATTGGTAAATCGCATCAAGCCGTCGCGTGCACGATTGGCGGGCTACCATATAAGGGATGTATAAGGATTGTGATGTATATCTATATAAAGATATGGTAAACATTTTTTTTTTTTCACACCTCTCAATGTTTTGATGAAACCATTTAATATAACCATAGCAATTATTGTCAAGGGTTTGTGATTCGTCATCCTGATTGTGTGACACCTCTGTCTGCCATAGATTTGCATAAAACCCAATTGAAAAAAGCTAAAAAGCAGGCCTGCTAGTAAACGTTAATAGCTATACTGAGCTCTGGTTGCAGTTATATTTCTACCTTTCACAGTCCCTGGGACTCAATATGCTTGTAATACTTCAATTTGCATATGTATGTCATGTACTGTTTTTTTTTTAACATAGCCTTGATATAAAGTACTAGCTTTGACTTTGTAAGGCACTCTTTGCACAGAGACCAACAACCCTAGGGAACACAGGTGATGTTAAACGAACACTACAGTGTTCAATGAGCCAAATGCTCTTGCACTTGCACTCCTGGGTGTAAATGACCCCTTATGTCTATGCACACAGCCTAATTTAATAAATACTGTAAAAATATAGACAGTTATGTACCCCCTACTGTTATACAGGGAACATCACTCATGTATTATAAGGGATTATTAGAGAAGTCACTGAGGGTTTCTGTGACCATATAAAGGCACAAGGCATCTGGCTGAGTTATACAGGGAACTTTTATTCATGTATTATAAGGGGTTTTGTTCCCCCACTGTAAATTATTAGAATACTACAAGTCACTGAGGGGTTATCTGATCAAATAAAGACCCAAGGCTGCAGGCTGAGTTATACAGGGAACTCTGCCCATCACTCATTTATTATAAGGGATAATGTTACCCTACTATAAATAAGGATAATATAAGTCACTGAGGGGTTCTGTATAAAGGCACAAGGCTGCAAGTTGAGTTATACATGCAACTCTGAGTATCACTCAGGTATTATAAGGGATAATGTACCCCCTTACTGTAAATGATAAGGATAATATAAGCTACTGAGGGGTTCTGTGACCATATAAGTGCACAAGGCTGCAGGCAAAGTTCTACAGGGAACTGTGACCATCACTCTTTATTATAAGGGATAATGCACCCCTGCTATAAATTATATGGATATTAGAAGTTACTGAGGGGTTCTGTGCCCCTATAAAGACACAAGGCTGCAGAGTATCATGTATTATAAGGGATACTGTACTCCCTACTGCAAATTATAAGGATGAGACAAGGCTGCAGGTTGAGTTATACAGGGAACATCTCTCATCTATTATAAAAGATAATGTACCCTATAATGTAAATGATAAGGAAATTAGATGTCACCAAGGTGTTCTGTGGCCATATAAAGGCACAATGCTACAGGCTGAGTTATACAGGGAACACTGACCATCACTCATGTATTATAAGGGATAATGTACACCTTACTGTAAACGATAAAGATATCAGAAGTCACTGAGGAGGTTCTGTGACCATAAAGGCAGGAGAAACCAAGATCCTTCCTCAGTGGTGTAATAAAGATGTAAGCTACAACCGAAGAAACCAACTGCTCAAGAGACGAATTAAGGAAGTGCAAGAGAAACATCCCTAAACAGGAATAATATATATGTGTGTGTGTTTTAGAAAGCTAACTTTAGTCATTAATGGTTTTCCTTCTCCTATATACCACATTCCTTTCAAGTGTTAGACCATGCTGTATTTATTATGTGGCCATAGTAAGAAATTAAATGGTTTCTTGCTCTTTATATTGTATGTGAAACGGTTTAGTGCAAAAACTGCTTTTTTTTCTATAGTGTATTCACAATAATGCCCTTTCAATATATTAAATTAGCTGAGAGATAGAGACTAAAGAGCTACAGTTATCACTTGTTTTTTTAGCACAGTGCTGCAGTTACAGTTACTGTCTTTTAGGGTGCTACAACTGAAGGTAACATTTATTTGGTGGAGATATTTTGGGATTGAGGTATGGGGGGGAAGTAAAGTATATGGATCTAAAAATTGAGGATTCAGCATATCATGTGTCTTTATGCATCCATGTAACTCTTCAGCAACTGCTAATATACTTATAATTAAAATTGACAGTAGTGGGTACATTATCCCTTATAATACATAATTTATACACAGAGTTCCCTGCCCTGTATAACTCAGCCTGCAGCCTTGTGCCTTTCTATGGTCACAGAACACCTCAGTAACTTCTAATATCCTTATGATTTACAGTAGGGGGTACATTATCCCTTATAATAAATGAGTGATGGTCAGTGTTCCCTGTATAACTCAGCCTTGTGCCTTTATAAGATCACCTCTAAGCACCTTTTAACAAGATCTGCCTTGAAATGACCAGCTTAAAGGGGAAGGAAACCTCGTCGGCACTAACCCTCCTCCCCCCTCCCGTGTATTGCCCCCCCTCCCTCCTCCCCCCTGGCCTACCCCTCCCGCTGGGCAAATGCCCCTAACTTGTTACTTACCCTTCTGCGCAGGTCCAGTCCAGGGAGTTCACAGGCGACATCTTCTTCCACGCGATCTTCTTCCTCCTTTGACCGGCACATGCGCAGTAGGATCGTTTTGCCGGTACGATCTACTGCGCATGCGCGTGACTTTTGGCGCATGCGCAGTAGATCCGTACCGGCGAAATGCTCCTACTGCGCATGCGCCAAAACGCCGGTCAAAGGAGGAAGAAGATCGCGTGGAAGAAGATGTCGTCTGTGAACTCCCTGGACTGGACCTGCGCAGAAGGGTAAGTAACAAGTTAGGGGCATTTGCCCAGCGGGAGGGGTAGGCCAGGGGGGAGGAGGGAGGGGGGGCAATACACGGGAGGGGGGAAGGGGGGTTAGCGCCGACGAGGTTTCCTTCCCCTTTAAGGCTCAATCAAAATACCCTGAAAATTGCCCCCGGAATAGTGCCTTATGTATGACTCGAAACCACTTCCCAAAAGAACATGAAATCAATTGAGTTGCAACTGCAGAATGGACACTACTTGTGGCATTTTCAGTATGAAGAAGCATGCCAGGTGTGATATAGGCCTGAAGCCCAAACTAAAGCAAATTGTGCTACTCCAAATTGAAAGACATGAAGAATTTCACTAGATGTCTTGGATAACCTGATTTGAAACTAATATTTACATTTTGGCCAATTACTAACCACAAATTAGTATTTGGGAAAGGAAAGCAAAGATATCATTGGTTGCTTTGGGTATCAGACACAAGTTCACGGATACCATGGGCAGTGGTCTCATGAGATATTATTGTCTCAATAGCAAAATATCTTTAGGGCCTTCCAAAGCTCTTCAAATTTTGTAGTGTTCTCCTTTGTTTCATTTATCAGTATATGGATCAAATAGTAAATCTGCTTACTGTGTCTACAGAAAAAAAAACATCTTAACTAAACTATATTACATATATTAATATTATTTATACCATGGTTATGGGATCTGTTATCCGGAAACCCGTTATCCAGAAAGCTCAGAATTACGGAAAGGCCATCTCCCATAGACTCCATTATATTATCAAAAAATCCAGATTTTAAAATTGATTTCCTTTTTCCTCTGTAATAATAAAACAGTACCTTGTACTTGGGGGCGCTAGCGAGGCGTGATCCAAGATGGCCGCAGTCTAGGGTCGCTCCTCACCCACGCAGCCAAAATCTCTTAATAATCACCTCGGTTTTAACTTCTGAGTAGTGGTAAGAAATAAATTACATCTTGGGAAGTCGGAAGCTATATTATATGGCAAACCGGAGGCAAAAGAAGGAACAGAAGGAGCCGCCAGTCAAACACACGCGGACCCGCGGAAGCATAGCGGACATGTTAACAAGGCCTCAACCTCCTTCCCCTCCGAGTATGGCGTCGCAAGATGACTCGTGGCTGATGCCTAGCCAAATTCCGAGCGCATCCTCAAAAGACCTTCAATCGGATCGGGAGACAGCACTTTTAGATAAGTTTAAAAGTTTATTACAGAAGGAGCTTTTTGCGACCGCTACCGCCATTACTACAGACATTACCAAAAAGATACAGGAGCTGGGTCGGCGGACCGACTTATTGGAACATAAAGTGGATGATATCACTATGGTTCTGGACGCTCACGAAAAAGATATTTGCGAACTGCAAGACCAGATGCGAAAGGCAATTGAATGTGATAGGATCCACAGGGCCTTACGACCAATGAGAACTAATGATCCCCCACGGGATATTATATTACGGTTTCACTTTCATAAAACTCAGGCAGAAGCACTTCAAGCTGCCCGGTGCCATTCGGCCACCCTTATTCATGACGGAGTGAAGTTTCAAATCTATCCTACAATCACAACAATTAAGATACCGCTGGTTGTTCCCATTTGGTCTTGCGTTTACACATAATAGTCAGTCCTATCGCATAACAAAACACCAAGAAGGCCTCAAACTACTACGTAAACTTCGGTTAACGGAGGCCTCGGTTCCCAGCTCCCCAGTAGCATCCCAGCATTCATCTCCCAGTCGTATTTATCCAATATGGACCACGGTTAATGGATCCACGTCCAACCCGAGTAAACCTCAGTCAGAGCCACAGTCGTCGGACCCTCCTTGACCTTGATAAAGTGCTTTTGGATTATATTTTACTAGTTACTTGACTAGAACTGATTCCTACTACAACTCAAGATTTGGGCCACACAATGCTCAATATATAAAGTTTTTTTTTTTTTTTTTGCTGTTCAAGTGGACATACAAATTTTCTCCATACTGGGGGACTATAGCCTTATCGAGGCTCTCCATCATGGCAAACTTAACAAGACTCCTTCCAGTTTTAACCTTCAATGGGGGATGTATACAACGCAGCTAACCAGTATTGACTCATCTCTCACCCTATTATACAAAGATAAGTTGCAACTACTTCATCTACAAGGGAACTATGGGTCTCCTTGTCGCGCCCTTATGATCTGGAAACCCTGAAGACTGATTACTAGACGCATAAGTATCATTTTGGTGTTAACTCTATCCTAAGTGAAGTCTGCCGTAAATGTTGTTCATCTTGATAGTTGATTATGTTCCTGAAAAATGTGACAGAGAGCTGTAGAAAGTGTCAGTATATATTTCAGTTAAACAGATATATATGAAACTTCAACCTCTACTCTACCTAATTTTTTTTAGTTTAAAAATTAGTTTTCAGTGGCAGTTGGCAACTCAGTTGGGCTGCGTGGGTCAGTCTGGATTCCCCCTATATCGTAGTGAGGGGTGTCCGTATCAGGACAAGTCCTGAGTAAGATCCACTACGTGGACTACACATAGACGTGTGGTTCAGATTTCAGGCTTTCCTGTGTTGGTTCTAGAAATTTCAAGACAAGTTTTTGTATGTTTCAACAGTTTTTGTTAAATGATAAGTGTTGGAGACTTGAATTTTGGAAAAGGAGTGTAATTTGCTATTATTGCCCTGTATACCTTATGTTCACTGTAAATGGGAGCCAGTTTACCCCCCCTGTAACTGTAAATAACGGTGATGCTAATCTCATTAAAACCCAAAATGAGTCTATAAATAATCTCACATAATGCTGAGGGGCTGAATTCTCCGCTGAAATGGAGAAAAGCCTTCTCCTACTATGCATCAGCCCATGCTGATATTGTCTTTCTACAGGAAACGCATTTCTCAAAAACGTCTCTTCCTAAATATCTGCACAGAAAATTTCCTGTAGTATATATGGCAAATAGTGACTCTAAAACTAAAGGAGTAGCAATCTGCTTCAGATCAGGCCTTCCCATTCAAATTATAGACAAATATGAAGATTCAGAGGGGCGGTTTCTGGCTCTTAAAGTTTGGTTCAATGATGTTGAAATTACGTTGATCACATATTATGCACCTTATTCAGCCCAATCAAAGTTCTTTGAAAAGCTGGTTACTTTTACCTCTAACTGGGTGGAAGGTGACTTAATAATAGGGGGGGACACGAATGCTGTAGTCGACAAATATTGGGACAGACAGACATACTCTACAACAACTAACTCTGCTTTGCCGCCTTCGGTTAAAGAAGGTTGTAAGATTGGCAAAATATGTAGCAACATGGGATGGTTAGATATCTGGAGAGAGCAACACCAGGGGGTCAAAAATTCACCCACTTCTCAGCACCTCACAAAGTTTATACTAGAATAGACCATATCTGGGTATCTCAGTCGATGGCCTCCAATCCAAAATTTCAACGATACACTGGTCCGACCACTCCCCTATATCGTATAAGGTTAAGATACAGGAAATAATTAAAACATTTGACTAATGGCGATTAAACGCCCTCTTGTTAAAAAAGGAGGAAGATATCTCACAATTAGAGAAGGTCATCAAAGACTATTTCGCGAATAACCTGGGATCTATACCCTCTTATGCTAAAATCTGGGAAGCCCATAAAACAGTTGTAAGAGGTCATTTAATTTGATTGGGTGTCGCTCGGAAAAAACTCTGAAACGCGGAAATGGATAAGCTGACCAATTAGAGGACTTGGTTACAGCTCAAACTAATAACCCTGAAAAAGATCTTTCTAGCCAAATACATAAAGCTCGAATTGAATTAGATCTAGTGCTCACCACTTCAGCCCAAGTAGCGAACCAATGGACCCAACACCACTTTTACCAATACTCTAACAAACCTAGTAGGCTCTTTGCTAGAAGATTAAGAAATCGGCTTGACTACACCCCAATAACCAACCTTAGAACCTCTACAGGGCAAGTAACTAATGCAATACCCAAGATACTACAAGAATTTTTAACGTTTTATCGACAGCTATACAATTCGCCTTCCTCAACGGCACAAACTCGGCTTGACTCCTTCTTTAGAGAACTAAACCTTCCAAAAATCTCAGAGGATTTTAAATCCATGGTTTCTGAAGACAAAGTCAGGTTGGCTATTAAAGCACTCAAACTCTCCAAAGCACCAGGCCCAGACGGGCTCACAGCCATTTATTATAAAAAAACTTTCCCACATTTTAACCCCACATCTTACAAAAGTGTTCAATCTACTATTAGAGGGAGATTCTCTACCACAGCAGACCCTTACAGCTAATATTACTCCTATTCCGAAACCTCACACTGATCTCTCAGATTGTAAGAACTTTCGCCCAATATCTGTTTTAAACATTGAGGTAAAACTTTTAGCAAAAATGTTGGCAGCAAGATTGAATGAAATTCTCCCTCTTATAATTCACAGGTATCAGGAGGTTTTGTAAAAGGGCGGCAAGCAGCCGATGCTATCCGTAGACTCCCTATTTTTCAAATTACGCTATTCGATTTAAAATCCCGACAATGTTATTAAAATTGGACATAAAAAAAAGCGTTCGACTCAGTAGATTGGTCATACCTAAACCGTACACTTGACGAATGGGGGTTTGGAAGTAAGTTTATTAAATGGATTGAAGCATTATATCACAATCCTTTGGGCAGAATTACTATAGGCCCACATTCTTCACCTACGTTTCCTATAGCTCGAGGAATCAGACAAGGCTGCCCTTATCCCCCCTACTGTTTGATCTGATGATTGAACCGCTGGCAATAGCAATTAGATCAGACCCTGATATACATGGGCTACATTTAGGGCCCAACGGGCATATCTTGAGTCTATTTGCGGATGATGTTACAGCATTGATCTCACGCCCTCTTACATCCCTTCCTAATCTTTATAGGATATTACAACTTTTTGGATCTATATCTGGCCAAGTTCTAAATCCCTCCAAAACGGAAACCCTAAATATAAACCTCCCTCCAGAAGTAGTTAAACTGTTATCAACTAATTTTGATTTTCACTGGTGCGAGAAGTACATTACAATTCTAGGCATCCGTTTTACCCCGATATATAACCAATTATATCACGTTAATTATCCGTATATCTACAAAAAAATTGCAAAAATCAATGGAAGATTGGGGTAATCATATTTCCTGGCTAGGAAAGATCACAGCGATAAAAATGACACTACTTCCAAAGATTCTCTACTTGTTTAGGGTGCTCCCCACAAATATCAAAGTAGATGATTTGAAAAAGTTTGAAAAAAGTATAATGGCTTTTATTTGGAAGGGTAAGTCCCCAAGAGTAAATAAAGCTACGCTCTTTAGAAGACCCTTGGATGGTGGCCTGGGCTTACCAAATTTAAATAAATACTTTATAGCTTCTCAATTAGCCCAGATTCCAACACTTCATGTGCAACACCTACCTCCGCTCTGGGTTGAACTCGAAAACTTTTTGGCATACCATACTCAGTTGAGGCACTTGTGTGGGCCCCTCGAAAAGCCAGACCACTGAATCTAAGCCCAAGTTTGATACACACATCCTTCTTCGGGACAGGTATGCCAAGAAGTTTGCATTAGTATCCCCGCATCTCCCGGTAGCCCCGATCATACGTAACCCCATGTTTAATCCAGGGATCCCCTCCCAGCCTTTTACTTGGTGGATTTCCAAAAAACGAACCAGATTAGCCAATTTGTATACAGTAAGGGGCCCCTGTTCTATATCCCATCTACAAGAATCCCAAGACCTCCCAGACTCAGAATTATTTAGAGCCTCTCAATTATTACACTGGGTTAAAGAGAGGTGGCAGTTAAAAAACCCAGATGCTGCCGCTCAAACTTTTTTTGAAAGATGGTGCTCTGGTGAAACTATACCTCCTAAAACAGTATCACTATTATATAGAAATATGATTTCTCCCAAGGTAGTCACTAATTTAGGATATATTAAACTCTGGGAAAAAGAACTAGGGAGTGCTCTAACAGAAGATGAATGGTTTAAGGTCTGGTCTAATTTAAAATATAGTTCAATTAACACAGTCCTATTGCAGGCAGGATATAAGGTTTTAACAAGGTGGTACTTAATGCCGGCAAAAATAGCAAAGCTCTATCACACTTCCAATAACCACTGCTTTCGAGGATGTAGAATTCCAGGCACGATGGGGCATATTTGGTGGTCTTGCTCAAAGGTAATTAGGTTCTGGGGAGAGGTTACCAACTGATATTTCCAGTTTTTCAGATAAATTTAAGAAAGAACCCGTAAGAAACCTTAATGGGATTACCTGCTAAAGATATCCCGAAAATGACTTGCAAATTATTGAATCACATATTCTTAGCGGCCAGACAAACAATAGCAAAATGCTGGAAATCCCCAAGTGTTAATTACACTATGTTCAAAAATAAGAATGATTGGATATACGTCAATGAACGGCTGTGTTGGCCACAGATAGATTACAGATGATAAACAAAATTTGGCAACCTTGGGTCAGATATAGGTTCAATGGCACCATCTCAGGGAGCGTTTGACAGTTTACTGAAGCTGGGCATTAATATACTCCAAATCTAAATAAATACAATAAACAGTCTATAATAAGTTAGTCTCCATCAGTTTGGTTACGACAACCGTTTATTTTGTTTTCTTTTTTTTTTACAAATATTGTACCAAGATGTTATATTGTTGACGCTATTGATGGAACAATGATATGCATTTATACTTAAAATGTAGTTCTGAAACATTGAAAACATATTGTACTCTGACAACAGATATCGTATTATGTATAAAAGTAACAACAAAAAGTACAATGCATTATATTTCTGTGAAAGACTGCATAAATAAAAATATTTTTTTTAAAAAAAACAGCACCTTGTAATTGATCCAAACTTACAAATTAATCCTTATTGGAAACAAAACCAGCCTATTGGGTTTATTTAATGTTTACAGGATTTTCTAGTAGACTTAAGGTATGAAAATCCAAATGACAGAAATATCCATTATCCATACAACCCCAGGTCATGAGCATTATGGATAACAGGTCCCATACCTGTATAGATATTTATTTACTACCTAAGATCTCATATTTATTTTGGCCGATCTCCCTGCCTAAAAATTTTTTTCATTGCTTAACATAGTAACATAGTAAGTTAGGTTGAAAAAAAACACACGTCCAAGTTCAACCTTTTAACTTTTTTTAACCTGCCTATCTGCCAGTTGATCCAGAGGAAGCCAAAAACAAACCCATCTGAAGCCTCTCCAATTTGCCTCAGAGGGGGAAAAAATTCCTTCCTGACTCCAAAATGGCAATTAGACTAGTCCCTGGATCAACTTGTACTATAAGCTATCTTTCATAACCCTGTATTCCCTCACTTGCTAAAAAGCCATCCAACCCCTTCTTAAAGCTATCTAATGTATCAGATATCAGGGAGAGAATTCCACATCTATCCAGCTCTCACTGTAAAAAACCCCTTCCGAATATTTAGGTGGAACCTCTTTTCTTCTAAACGGAATGGGTGACCCTGTGGAAAGGCCTACTAGTAAATAAAGCATTAGAGAGATTATTATATGATCCCCTTATATATTTATACATAGTTATCATATCACCCCTTAAATGCCTCTTCTCCAGTGTGAACATCACAAAGCTAAGATTTTCCATAACTTTTACCAGCTTAGTTGCCCTTCTCTGTACTCTCTCTAATACAATAATGTCCTGTTTGAGTGATGGAGACCACTTTGATAGATTTTCATTAAGATTGTGCCCTAACTTTACAGAGCGCAGGTAAGAACCCACACCTATAATATGCTGTGCCGTTTTTGGTCTCCATTTCTCAAATGGGATATTATTGAATTAGAGCAAGCCCAAAGAAGGGAAACTAAGCTTGTAAAGGTTACAGGAAGTCTCATTTTTAAGAAAAAAAAAACAGGCCGAGTTGGGGTAAGACGTGCGCATATATAACTATGTATAAGTATATTAGGGTATCATATATTTGTCTAATGCTTTATATACAAGAAGGTCCTTCCAGCTGACACAAAGGCATTCATTCTGATTAGAATAAAGAAATATTTGAAAAGTGTGTGTTACAGTGAGAGCTGTGAAGATGTGGAATTCTCTTCCTGGATCAGTCATACAGGCTGATACATTTGAAAGCTTTAAGAAGGGGTTGGATGGTGTTTAGCAAGGGAGGGATTACAAGGTTATGGAAGATAGCTCCCCACACATATTCCTGCTACAGACTCACAGTCTTCACACCAGTAAAATTAATCTGATTTTAACATAGAACTGAGACTGCAAAAACAGATTGGGCTGAAGGTGAACTCAGCAAAATCTGAAGCCTTACCTCTTGGAATAAACAAGTTAAAAAGTTAATCCAACTTAATTTAGATTTTCAGTGGAAAGAAAAATATTTACATTACTTAGGGGTGAATGTTACCACTTAATTAGAAGGGCTATATCAAGCAAATTATCCTCAGCTTTGGAAAGAACTCAATAATATATTATTGGCATGGTCTAAATTACAGATTTTGTGGTTTGGTAAAAAAAAAAATGCAGTAAAAATTGTATTGTTGCCTAAAATATTATACTTTTTTCGAGTGCTCCCAATAGAGGTCCCACTACAAGACTCAACTGCTATGCAGAGAAAAATAAGATTTATATGGGGTCATAAGCAAGCATGGCTCTAACAGAATGTTCCTAATTGACTATTATTATCATTCATTTTTCTAATCATCCTAATATTCCATTATGGGCAGAAATTGAATTTGAACGGATTAAACCATTAGTTCCTGCTGTACTACCCTGGCTCTCTAAGCAAGAAAAATTTGTACTTGATCCCAAGCTAAGTAATAATTAATCCTTATTGGAGGCAAAACCAGACTATTTGGTTAATTTTATGTTTACATGAAAAAGCCTGGCGAGGCATTTTCAGGCGACTGTTGAAAAGCGCATCGCCTCGTGTGGTTAGCACAGGCGTTTTTACATAGGCGCCCATACAAACTGTCGCCTGCGCCGGTCGCGGCGACTGTCGCGGCGCTTTGTCGCCGCGACCGCAAACGCGTCGCTATCTCCCCGTGTGGAATATCCCTAAAGGTATGAAGATCCAAATCTGTATTTGGTGGCAATGCAGAGAAGCAATAAGATTTTGGTGCAGAATATTTATATTAATAGATATAATCATGGGGGTTAAACTTTGAAAAGACCCTTCCCATGTATTACTCAACAAACCAATTACAGTATCAAATATCAGCGAAAATTGATTCAATTTATATTTATAGCAGCAAAGCAAACTATAGCTGCTTCTTGTAAAAAAAAAAGTTTGTTTCCTTTAATTACATTACGCATCAAAATGAACTGAATAATGGTAAACGAGTATTCAGTGTTACCGGAGATATTTATCCCAAAATTTGGGCCCCTTGGTTATCATATGTTAGCAGAACCAATATGTAGAAAGTAATCACAATTCCCATAAAAAGCAGGTTTGTGGTGGAACTTCTAAATCGGAAAATTAAACTTGGAGGTTGTTTCCCTAGTTAAATTTAACATGGAACCCTAAAATGCCAATATTTTTCTAAAAAAAATAGCATGAAACACGGAGAAGAAGATAGAGAAGGTCTAATTTGCAATTTAAATTTTTTTTTTCAATTCATTGTAATAATTTTACTGTTACTGTATTATATAATATTCCTGTACACCATAACTGTCTACAACATACTGTAAGTGCTACCCTTTGCGCAGAAGAACATTTGAATGCCTTATGTTAAAATTTAAAAACTCTGCTTAACACATTGATGGGCAGATTTATCAAAGGTCGAATTTGTGTGAATTTTTTTTACTCTAATATCTATATAATTTTTTACTCTAATATACTCACAATTCGACTGGGAGATTATTAAACAAAAATTTAGGACGTCTAATAGTTGACTGAATAGTCCCGAACTGAAAATTCTAATCCATTTAGAATTGAATTAGAATTGAGTTTTCCCTCTGAAAAAAACTTAAATGTCAGGAAGGCAATTAACATATTTAAATGGTTCAAACGGACTGACATCGAATTGTGAATGAACTCCGCAGGTTTAAGGTGGCAAATATTCAAATTAGGACTATTTCTTTGGTAAAGCTGTGATAAATCTTACATTCAAATTTACATTCGAATTGGGGGATTAAAATTGGAATGTATGAATTTTGACGCCAAAAATATTGAATTCGAATTTACTATTCAACCCTTAATAAATCTACAGATAATCAATAAAAATGTTTTGAAAAGAAAATGGATTGGTGCATTTTCACCTCCTTTGTTCTATGATTAAGTCGGAAGTATTGCGAAACTCATGTATAGGTGGCACTTAGATCCCGTTACTTTAAATTATTTCCACATTCCACCTCCAACTAGTGCTGGAGGAAATGTATAAAATAGGGCTCCAATTTGGCAGGAATATGGTAAGGTAGAACAGTTTTGGGGTTCCTTAAAGGGGTTGTTTACCTTTAAATTAACTTTTAGTATAATGTAGAGAGTGATATTCAGAGACAATTTTCAATTGGTTTTCATCTCTTATTGAGTTATTTAGCGTTTTATTCAGCAGCTCTCCAGTTTGCAATTTTAGCAATCTGGTTGCTAGGGTCCTAAGTACCCTAGCAACCATGCATTGATTTGAATAAGAGACTGGAATATGAATAAGAGAGGGAGTGAATAGAAAGATGAGTAATAAAAAGTAACAATAGCAATAGATTTGTAACCTTACAGAGCATTTGTTTTTTAGATGGGGTCAGTGACCCCATTCGAAAGCTAGAAAGTCAGAAGAAGAAGGCAAATAATTCCTAAATAAAAAAAAATAAAGTAATAAAGGCCGATTGAAAAGTTGCTTAGAAGTGATCATTCTAATAAAATACTAAAAGTTCAATTAAAGGTGAAACATCCTTGTTATGGTCTGAATGTGGCCATGGCTAGACTGGCATTACTGAATTTAGACCTATCTTTTTTGAATTCTACAAGGAAATTCATTAGCTGTACATATTTTAGCTGTGGCCAGATTATTAATTGTACCAAGCAGGAAACAAGAACAGTGACCAGGGTTCTCTGTATTTGTTAACTTTTTCAATTTCACAAGAGGGGTTGATACATTACAGTTAAGAACTGTAGCAGTCTTAGGAAATGTGATCAAAAATGGGAAGCCTGGAATAGAGTAGCTATGTGGATCCTTTTGTATAAATGTGGAATACCGCTATGAAATGACACTTCTTTGTTTACATTTTGTAACTATAAAAAGAAATGTTCACTCTCACATTATAATGGCAGACACATAAGTTAGGCTTAAGAAAGGGCAGTAGGTGCATTTCCAAGTATTCACTCACCAGAACTCTGTCTGCTGGGGTTAACAGGGGACCTGAAGCTCCCTTCCTACTCCAGTGTTACCTACAGCATCGTTTTCAGTTATAGTAACATAGTAAGTTAGGTCGAAAAAAGACACATGTCCATCAAGTTCAACCTTTTAACTTTTTTTTGCCCTGTCTAACTGCCAGTTGAGGCAAAAAACCCCATCTGAAGCCTCACCAATTTGCCTCAGAAGGGTAAAAAATTCCTTCCCGACTCCAAAATGGCAATGGGACCAGTCCCTGGATCAACTTGTACTATGAGCTATCTTCCAAAACCCTGTGTTCCCTCACTTGCTAAAAAGCCATCCAACCCCTTCTTAAAGCTATCTAATGTATCAGCCAGTACAGCTGATTCAGGGAAAGAATTCCACATATTCACAGCTCTCACTGTAGAAAACGTCAGACTTCCCGCTATATTTCATTCCATTTAGACTTGCCAGTTAAGGAGTGGTGGCAGATCCAAACCATACTGGGGCCCTGTACATAACACTTGCCTTATGGCAGGTGCTGATGCTTCACTCTCAGGCCAGGACTGGCAATCTGTGGATTCTGGCAAATGCCAAAGGGGCTGCTCTAAGATGCCACAGAGAGTCACTATTTATCGGGCTGGTGGGGGCTGTTTGGACCTCTGTATACTTGGAATGCCAGGATCTATTTTGGCTTCCACTCCAGATCTGTTCATTCTGCATCTTTTTTATTTTTCAAATGCAAGGTGTAGAGTATTCCCAGACCCTGGCCAGAAATGCCAGAGTCTATGTAAATGCCAGGGTCTATGTAAATGAGCCCTGTTTACTCCAATATATCATAATAAACAATGGGCACATGATTTATGGTAACGAGCAGATACCGGCAAGTAATGATGCAATGGTTGTTTCAGAACTACAATCCCACAATGCCCCAGTAAGAAAAATGCTGGTAGCTATAAAATGAAAATATTTGGAACTTTCAACATAGACTCACCCTGACTCCCTTCACAAATCCCAGAGGCACTGTAGAGGATTTGGTGTGCCCACTATCATGTAGATCTCCTCCATTGCGTAACTAAAATCTAGACGAAAAAATTGGGAGGGCACACCGCCTCGTAAAATAAAAACAACTGGTGTAACATTAAAACCAGGTGGTTGAAGTGTAATGGCCACATACCGCATTTCGGGAACACCCCTTAATCGTAGGCTCCAAGGGGATAAAGGGGTTTTCCTGAAACGCCTTAGGCGGCCATTACACTTCAGTACCCCCAGTTGCTTTTATTTTATGAGGTGGTGTGCCCTGCCTATTTTGTTCTTCTGGTTTGGAAAAAACTTAAATATCTTTGTCTGGACTGTGAAGCAAAACAGACGGATAAAACCAGATGAGAGTAATATGTATGGAATGCATTTACCTGCTCTCAAGGTATCTATCATTGTGGGGGGGGTATATTATGCAATTTTTGTTGACAGTTTTGTAGAGGCCAGAGATCACAATAGAGTTATGAAGTCCTTGCTCTGCAGTAAGATAAAACTGCAGGAGCTTCATAAATATATTTAGCAGTATGTCAAGGATATAACCAATATAGCTATGCAGGTCGTTAATGGTATGATAAAGACAAGAGAAAGACACAGGGTGTCAAGATGGGGCAGAGACAGACAAGGACATAGCACAAATCTGAATAAAACGAACAAGCATTTATATATATGGGACCATCACATCAACCCTTGTTTGTAAGAACACTGAAAACAAAGAAGCCAAAGAGTGCAACAACATTCCAACCTCGTGCCTTACAAAAACCCTTGTGCCACATATGCTCACCCCTTGCCGATGCTCATAGTAGTTGAGTGAAGTGCTGGTCAGGATAAAGATCCTGGACTTGTAGTTGGCCGGGGACGTCCTCCTCTTCTGCTGCGACTTCTTGATAAGCTGTTGCTGGAAGATAACAGGGTTATTCATCTGGTATACAAGACCCTGTTCCCAGAGTCACCAGATGACCCCGAGGCAGATCACATAGAAAATGTCTTTTTAACTTTGTCGAAAAAAAAAAATTAAATGAGACCACCGAGGAGGCTTTTAGAGAATACTCTCTGCAAAGGACAGAAAGGCTAAACCATTACATGACTATATGAGACTGTTAGCTGAAATACTCAAGGAGGAGGCAGAGTAGGGAAAGGGGTGCTGTCATAGAGAGCGGGGGAGTTGCTTATCGAGCCATCAGTGAGCAGAGCAAGGTGTAAAACTTGTTTTATGACCTCAAGTTTCAACCACATCCTTCTTTTTTTTTTTTTTTTATCAAGTTGCTTTTGTACAGCCGGGGCTCTCTCTCTAGCACATTTCACACATAGTACTACCCACTGCTGAGCTTTATACCTTTACATCAACAGGTCCATCCCCTTTATGAGAATTAACTTATGAATTATGACGGACATATTTAAAGGCTTAGGCCATATTGGTTACATGCTTTACGGGGTAGCCCTATGGCTTATTTAGCAAAAAAAAAAAAAAACAGTAGGCAACTGGTGAATTACACAGTTGGTACATAGCATCTATATACTGGGAGGCAAAGCTTCATGTTTTGAGCCCTCACTCGCCCCAGAGCATCAGCAGTGACTCAAATCTTAAAATGACCAAATTCTTCTTTGTAGTCATCTGCATCAAGTAGTGTCATACAGAGAACTTATCATGTGGCCCTGGCCTGTGGAAAGTGTTAAAATGGAATAGCGTGTTGGATGGTTTGTAGGATTTTAAACTTCAAGGAACAGTAACACCAAAACATTAAAAGTAATGCAAATATAATGTACTGTTGTGCTGCACTGGTTAAACTGTGCCTCAAAAAAAAAGAAAATATAGTTTATATAATACACAAAAGCCATGAATATCCTGTAAATTATATCCTTATAAACGGTGAGTTCTGATGTCATCAGTTATAAACGGTGAGTTCTGATGTCATTTCTGTCACATGACTCATTGAAATTTGTGTATTATAATAAATAAAGTACCCCCAGTTGTAAAATATGAGGATATTAGATGTTACCTTGGAGTCCCATGACCTGTATAAAAACACTTGGCCTTCGGCCTCGTGTTTTTATATGGTCATGAAACTCCTCGGTAACTTATAATATCCCTATATTTTACAAAAGGGGGTACTTTATTCACTATATAAACAAGCTGATGTGTATCCATGGGGGCAGCCATTCAAGCACAGGATACACAGTAGATAACAGATAAGTACTACTATAGTTTATATAAACAAGGGGCTGCGTAGCCATGGGGCAGCCATTCAAAGATGAAAAAGGAGAAAAGGCACAGGCTCCTCAGCAGATAACAGAAAAACTCTTTAGTTTAAATAAAATTATTCAGAACTTATGTTATCTGTTATCTACTGTGTATCCTGTGTTTGAATGGCTGCCCCCATGGCTACACAGCAGCTTGTTTATATAAACTATAGCAGTACTTATTTGTTATCTACTGTGTATCCTGTGCCTGAATGGCTGCCCCCATGGCTACACAGCAGCTTGTTTATATAAACTATAGTAGTGTTTCTGAAGCAAACAACAGTTTTGTCAGTGCAGGGCAGAAGTACATTATACTGTCATTCCTTTAATATACTTTAAATTTTGATGTTACTGTTCCTTTAACTATCACAATGTAAGGCACCGTGGAGCTTTGAAGGAACAGTGTTCCTGTAAAGTAACAGTAAAGCTTCTAGAATTGCCGATTGCCAACACTTACTCTTATTGCCCCTCTATCTGTCCAGCTTTTCCTTTCTCCTAAGCACCTTTTTTATTCACCTCTCCTTCATTAATCAGGCCACCTTAGGTCTGCCGGTAGATGAAGAATGCAGTGGAGGATGAATGGATCTGTGGAAGTGTTTGCATAATTATATTTCTAGTAAGCAAACACTGGGTACAGAAGGAAACGAGAAAATCAATTCATACTTACCGAGATTTTCTTTTCCTGGACTGTAACATGGCAGTGGGCACACTATGGGTTAATCCCCCCTGCCTCGTGATTGGACAGGTTTTCCTCAATAAAAACTTACTTCCGCCCCCTGGCCGCCATCTTTGACGTACTGGAGTCTCCCCCAAACAGGGTGGGAAGCTGTGCCCACTGCCATGTTACAGTCCAGGAAAAGAAAATCTCGGTAAGTATGAATTGATTTTCTCGTTTCCTGTTCCTTCCACATGGCAGTGGGCACACTATGGGATGTACAAAAGATCAACACAATTGCTGGGAGGGAATATTTTAATTATCAGGTAGAGCAGACTGCAGAACGGCTGAACCGAAAGCCGAGCATTTTTTCATGAAAACATCAAAGTGATAGTGTTTAGCAAACGTATGAAGGGAGGACCAGACTGCCGCCTTGCAGATGTCCTCCGCCGAAGCCCTGGAATGGAATGCCCAGGACGCAGCCAATGCCCTCGTGGAGTGCGCTTTTACATTAGAGGGTACACTGTCTTGTTGAGAGTTATAAGCCAGATGTATGCATTGCTTGATCCAATTGGCTATTGTCGACTTGGAAGGCTGAGTTCCTGCTTTGTTCCCAGAGGGGATTGCCAGGAGGGATTCGGTCTTCCTGAAGGTCTTGACTCTATCTAAATAGATAGACAGGCATCTAATGACATCCAGAGTGTGTAGACGTATTTCCTCATCCGACTTCGGATCTTGGAAGAAGGATGGCAGTATGATATCTTGGGAT
This sequence comes from Xenopus laevis, assembly GCF_017654675.1. Classification (NCBI taxonomy): domain Eukaryota; kingdom Metazoa; phylum Chordata; class Amphibia; order Anura; family Pipidae; genus Xenopus; species Xenopus laevis. Next base: position 17,534,311 of record NC_054375.1, on the reverse strand, counting down.
GTATGAAAGTCGGAGAGTCTTTTAGGTCGAAACTCGTCTGTTGTTCTTAAGATAACTCTGTCTTGTAAGAAAGAAAGTTTGCCTTCTTGTATTGACAGGGCTTGCAGCTCGCACACTCGCCTTGCTGATGTAATCGCTAGAAGGAAGCACATCTTGAGTGTCAGAAACTTGAGGGGTACCGTGTCCAAAGGTTCGAAAGGTTCCTTAGTTAAGGAGTTTAGGACTAAGTTGAGGTCCCAAGGGGGAACGATTGAGCGGACTCTAGGTCTGAGTCTTCTTAACCCTTGGAAAAATCTTTTCACCAGGGCGTGTTGAGCCCAAGGAGTTTCGGAGAAATGAGATATAGCCGAGACCTGGCCTTTAATAGTGGAATTGCTGAGGCCTCTATCAACCCCTTGCTGAAGGAACTCTATTAGCTTGATTTCTGATAGGTTTTGGTGATTCAAGTCATTAGATTTTCCCCAGTCCAGAAATTTCTCACATACCGTGAAATACTTTTGGATGGTGGAAGATTTCCTAGCTGCTAAAAGTGTGAAAATGGAATTAGCAGATAACCCAGATGATCTCAGGTTCCTCCTTTCAAGAGCCATGCCGTCAAGTGTAGTCTCTCGGGATGAGGATGAAAGATTACCCCCTGGCTGAGGAGATCCGGGATGACCGGAAGGGTGAGAGGTTGTTCGACTGCTAGTCGTAGGAGGAGAGGAAACCATGGTCTCCTTGGCCAGAGTGGGGCTACTAACACCACTTCCGTTCGATCCTCTTTGATCTTGTCTAAGATCCGGGGAATCAGGGGAAATGGAGGGAAGATGTATGGTCTGTGGAAGTTCCATGTTATTGAGAATGCATCTTTGAAAGCTGCCCCTTTGTCTAGGCCCCAAGACACAAAGGTTGCCAGTTTCGTGTTTCTGCTCGTTGCCATTAGGTCTAGGGCAAAAGGACCCCATTTTGATTGGATGAGGAGGAATGCTTTTTGGTTTAGTTCCCATTCTCCCGGAATCACATGAGAGCGGCTCAATTTGTCTGCTAGAGAGTTCTGACAGCCTGGGACATGAACTGCTTTTAGGTCTGTCAGGTGGAGTTCCACCCAAGAGTACATATGAGTGGTCAAGGTTAATAGCTCTCGTGATTTTGTTCCACCTTGTTTGTTGACATAAGTCACCGCCGTCATGTTGTCTGACCTGATCTGTACCGCTTTTCCTTGGACTAGGTGTTGGAATTTGAGGAGACTTAGGAAGATGGCTTTCAATTCCTTCCAGTTGGACGATTTGCGTTTCTCTTCCTTGTTCCAGTTCCCCAGTACCCTGTGATTCCCTAGGTGTGCCCCCCATCCTGTCTTGCTGGCATCCGTTGTGATGGTGATCCAATTTTTTGGAAGAAGACAAATGGGTTGTAGGAGATTCACTTCCTGTAGCCACCAATTGAGAGATGCCATGGTAGCTGGGCTTAAACTGATGAGTTGATTGGGGTTCATATAGTCGTGGTCCCAATTCGAGAGAAACTCCTTCTGGAGTGCTCTGGTGTGCATTCTGGCCCACTTGACGCAATCTGATGTGGATCCTAGTTTCCCCAAGATTTGTTGGCATATTCGTGCTGTTGTCATGGGGAATCGCGTGAGGGCTAGGGCCGTTTCTCTGATCTCTGGAATCTTCCTTGTTGGGAGGCTTAAGGATAGAGTCCGAGTGTTTATTAGGACTCCCAGAAATTCTAATTCTTGGGTAGGTTGAGTGTGGCTCTTTTCCCAGTTGATCAACCAGCCCAGGCTCTGAAGATATGTAGAGGTTGTGAGAAGGTGAGCCCTCAGAAGATCCCTGTTGGGGCATATGATTAGGAGATCGTCGAGGTAAGCAAAAATTTGTATTCCTGCTAGTCTCAGATTGGCTATTACTGGTGCCAGGACCTTGGTGAATATTCTTGGGGCCGTCGCGAGTCCAAAAGGTAGGGCACGGTATTGAAAGTGTCGGTTTAGAATGTTGAACCTCAAGTATTTTCTGTGGCGCTTTGTTACTGGGATGTGTAAATAAGCGTCTTTCAGGTCCAGCTTTGCTAGCCAGTCCCCTTGTTCTATGCAATGAGATATTGACTTTAGGGTCTCCATTCTGAATGAGGGGATGTGAAGATTGCGGTTGAGCAATTGTAGGTTCAGGATGACTCTGAATTCTCCGTTTGCTTTTCTCCGAAGAAACAAGTGGGAGTACAGACCTTGGTATCTTTGGTCCCTGGGCACTACAGATATTATCTTTTTCTCTAGTAGTTCTCGTATAATGAAGGTTAGCACTTTCCTTCCTTCCGGGGACATGCGTCTGTCTGAGGACATAAAATTGGTAGGTGGGAAGCTTTTGAATTCCAAGTTGTATCCGTTTGATACTATGTCTGTCACCCAAGTGTCTTTTATTTCCCGAGCCCACTCCGTCTTGAAAAGAGAGAGTCTGCCTCCTACAATGGACTGAGGGGCTCCAAGACCTTCATGCCCTTTTTTCCTGTTTTTGAACGCTTTTCCCAGGAAAGGACTGGTCTTTAGATTTCCATTGTCTGGAAAAAGGTTTGCCTGGTTTATATTGTTTGGCATCTTTGTAATTAGGTCTAGAGGTGAATCTGCCTCTGACCTGTCTCCCATCTCGCCTATCCTGAGGGAGAAAGGGTGATTTCCCTGCGGACATTTTGGATATAATTTGATCCAATTCTGGTCCGAACAGTAGGTTACCCCTAAAGGGTAGGGAGCAAAGGTTATGTTTGGATTGTGGATCCGCGTTCCAGTGTCTTAACCAAAGACCTCTTCTCGCGGTTACTGACAGACTCATGGATTTCCCTGCCAGTTTGACCATATCCATGGATGCCTCGGCTACAAAATCGTTTGCCACCTTGATATCTTGTAGCATGTAGGCCAGTTTGCTCCTGTCTTCGCCTTTTTTAATAGCTTCTTCCAGTTCTTGTAGCCAGATATTGTTGGCTCTGGTGACGGAGGTAATGGCCACGGCAGCTTTGCAAGTAGCTCCTCCTGCTACGTAAGCTCTTTTGAGTGAGGCATCTTGCCTCCTTTCCATGGGGTCTCGAAGTGAAACCCCTTCGTCCACTGGAAGTGTGGTTCTTCTGGCCACGCGAGTGATCGCCGCGTCCACTTTGGGAGCGAATTCCCAGGCTTTGGATTGGTCTGATGGAAAGGGAAACATCTTTCTGAATCTTCTTGAAATAGTGAATTTTCTATCTGGATTTTCCCATTCAGAGTCTACTGTCTTCTGAATAAATTCATGAATAGGAAACAAATGATTTTTCTTTGCTATAGATTTGAACATTTTGTCTTTTTTGGTTGGAGATTGTGATTTTTCTTCCAAATCCAAGGTTTTCCTTAAAGCTTTGATTAAGGGCTCTACTAGATCTGTGTTGAAAGCTGAATCTTCAATGGAACTGGTGGTTGATAGCTCTCCATCTGATTCTGGGCTATCCCTTCTTGGTTCAATACCTCGGCCTTCCAGACTGCTGCCTTGCAGATATCCTCCGCCGATGAATGCTACACCTTCTGGAGCTTCAATAGCACTAGGTGTTGTTTGGTCTAAGCCGCTGAGATGGGGGCTGATATTTTTAAGCACGTTATCCGTCACTTGTGTAACCATATCAGCCATGGATTTGTTAAATGACTCCTTCATCCAAGACATGAACTCATTGAATTGGGCCGGATTCCCTTCCGGATTCTGTATGCATTTGGCACAGGAATTGCTGTCTGGCAAAGCTGGATTGTTGCAGGAAGCGCATTGTCTCCTATTGGATTTTCTTCTCTGACTTCCAGGGGAGCTCCTGTCAAGAGAAGAATACAATTAGCCCTGTTTAAGTTAAGCAATGTATATTCCCATGTGAAAAGACATCCAATCTTCGCCTCTCGTAATAACTCACCCCCTTGAGCCCGAATGAGAGCGTCTGGAACTCATGAGAATAATCCTAATTCTGACCCTGGAAGGAGAGGAACACATATATCCAGGGTGTCCTGCTCATTCATGTGGGCTTAACGTAATAAACAGAGGTGTACTTACAGTTGTACCCTCTGAACCGCACAAAGGCACTCAGGCAAACAGTTGTCTTACCAGTCTGGCAGCTTGAGGGGGAAATGGCGCCCAGAATTTAAATTTTTCGCGCCAATCTGCTTCCGTGCGTCATTTCCGCTCGTTTTCGCGCCTTGGCGTCAATATCGAGCGTGCGTCAGCGTCCGCGTCCATGCGGTCGCGCTCCCGCAAAAAAAACGCTGGCGCGGTCGCCATGTTGGCTGTGGAAGCAACGGTGTCTTATTGCGCATGCGCCATTTACACGGCATTGCGTCTGACCGCACCGGGGGCACAATTTGGCCATAAGCCCGTCGGCTTCTCCAAGAGCTCACACAAGGATAAAAGACCTCGGCTCAGGAGCTTCAGCAGGAGAGAGGCAGTCTGCTGGACATCAGGGGGGAGCGACAGGAGGAAAAAAGATGGCGGCCAGGGGGCGGAAGTAAGTTTTTATTGAGGAAAACCTGTCCAATCACGAGGCAGGGGGGATTAACCCATAGTGTGCCCACTGCCATGTGGAAGGAACAGGAAAGACCGCCACAATACTGGGGTAGCTGGAACAAAGACATTCTTTTGCTACCATAGGACCTCACTCCAGTCCAACCAATTGCCCTCAGTCCTACATCTTCACACAATTCCAACCAAATTACTGATGGGGCAGCACTTATAATAATATATAATTGTGCTTGCCCCTCCAAGTATCACTAATTTCAATGTACGAACAGAGCACTACTATAGCTACATAATACTTTTATAAAATATAAGACAGATTGAGAGACAAATATAAAGATTATACAATATGAAATTTAAAAACATGACATTATAAAACCATACCCTTGAACAATAAGGTATGGGATCTATTATCCAGAAAGCTCCAAAATACAGAAAGTCCGTTCCCCATTAGGGATGTAGCGAACTGTTCTGCGGCGAACTTGTTCGCGCGAACATCGGCTGTTCGCGTCCGCCGCAAGTTCGCGAACGTCGCGCGACGTTCGCCAATAGGCGTTCGCGTCAAAATCGTTCGACCATTCGACCGCTAAAATCGAACGATTAAAAATCCTACGATCGTTCGAATCGAACGATTTTCGGATGTTCGAAGTTCGCGAACAGTTCGCGAACTGTTCGCATTTTTTGCCGGTGTTCGCGAACGGCGTTCGCGAACACATACTCGGCGGTTCGCTACATCCCTATTCCCCATAGACTAAATTTTATCCATATAATCCAAATTTTTATAAATGATTTGGTTTTTCTTTGTAATAAAAAAACAGTAGGTTGTACTTGATCCCAACTAAGATATAATTAAACCTTATTGAAAGCAGAACCAGCCCATTTGGGTTTATTTAATGTTTTCTTGATTTTCTATTAGACTTAAGGAATGAATATCCAAATTACAGAAAGATTTGTTATCCGGAAAGGCCCAGGTCCCGAGCATTCTGGATAATAGGTCCCATATCTGTCGCACAATTTTAGGTGATGACCCCCTCCATGTTGCGGATTTATTTTAGCAGAGGGCCATAGATTTTAATAAATATTGGAATTAACCCTGTAAAGTTATCTAGAGCTAGAAATAAGTGCGCTTTTTGCACTTCCCAAAGTGTTGTTTCCTTCTATTGGCCCAGCAATGGAACATGGCTGACTTTGTGCATCTGAAAAAGAAACTGAAACTTTGCTTGCTTTTTTTTTGTCTGAGGTTTAGTGCCTCTTCCTTCAGATACAGGCAGGAAATAATGAATTTCCTTTTAAAATAGTAGTTCAACTTAAAAGTTTTAATAAGTAATTTTTAGTCATTATTTTGTATAGTGTTTGAATTGTTTCCCTTCCTCTTCTGCTGCTTTCCACCTTTTGAATGAGGGTCACTGAGCCTGGCAACCAAAAAACAGATTTTTCTATGTGGCTACACTTTTATTGCTATTTTTAAATTCAGGCATCTCCAATTCATCTTCCTGTCTCTTATTAAAACCACTACCTTGTTGCTAGGGTAAGCTGACCCTAGCAACCAGATACATGCTGACGTTCCAAACTAGAGAGCTGCTGAACAAAAAGCTAAATCATTTAAAAAATGAAAACCAACTGCAAACTGCCTCAGAAGATAACGGTATATACAACACTAGTTCGGATGAAATACCCCTTAACCCTTTCACTGCATTTTGGTGATTTGGAGTTTTATTGCCAGACCACTTTGGAACATTTTGCGTTGTTTCACTTTAGGGGCCTTTCCTGGGAGGGTCTTTTAGTTTACCAGGAGAATTATATATTGTTTTTTCAAAAAAACCTAAGCTTTCATACCTATACAATACAGGAATGGAATCCATTATCCAGGAAGCTCTGAATTACAGAAAGGCGGTCTCCCATAGTCTCCATTTTATCCAAATAATCCAAATTTTTAAAAATGATTTCCCTTTTCTCTGTAACAATAAAATAGTACCTTCTACTTCATCCAAACTAAGATATAATTAATCCTTAATGGAGGCAAAATCAGACTAGTGTGTTTGTTAATGTTTACATGATTTTCTAGAAGACTAAAGTACGAAGATCCAAATTATGGATAGATCCGTTATCTGGACAACCCAAGGTCCCACTAGGTACTGCTGAACGTCAGCTATAATTCTATATCAAGGGCAGATAATGTTACAGATAGTGTTCCAGAAAAGCTCCAAATTAAGGGAATGTAAACTGGAAAATATTCCTCAGTGATCCACCAGTAGCTTTTGGTAAATTAGACTCTTCCACAGACCAATGGAGTAGCCATCTCCACCTCAGTAACATAAAAGAACAAGAAAGTCTGGAGAGTCTTTGCAGTGTGTAGTTTTATTATCGCACTACATGTTTCGGACCCATCTGGCCCTTCCTCTGGTGCATGTTACAAACAGTGTCAGAAAAAATGGCTTTTAAGCCCTCCATTACCCATAAACCCCAAGTGTATCTACAGCTCCATCGTGTGGCCAGTAGACAGCAATACAACAGTATATTTTCAACATATGAATACTATGTTTCCATCTATTCATTTGTAACACCAATAGCAATTCAAGTAGTTTAACGATACAGTTACAATTATATTTCAATAGCTTTTAAATAGCAATCAGTTATTCTCACCATAGTCATATAGTTATAATGTCCATTGTATCAGTGCCCTCTTGTTCGAGACAACTGCAAAAAATACATATACAGATTTTTAGTTAGAAGTTTACAATGTTAAAGTAAAGCCATTTTTCAGCATTTTCAACAATTTCACAAGAATCATTTTCACAGAAAACATTTGAGACTCCAAGCTTCATTAATCCCGAAAGGTTCAATACAATTTAATCTTTCCATCCATCTAGCCTCACATTGTAACAGTGTTTTCTTTCTATCCCCTCCTCTTAGGGGGCGGTCAATTTGTTCAAGGACCATCCACCTAAGGCTTGCTGCATTATGTTTAGCTTCAAAAAAGTGTTTCCCAACTGGTGTTTGAGTTTTCTTTTCTGTTGGATTATATGAAGTGATGGACCTTTTGTGCTCACTTATCCTTGTTTTTATATTTTGTGAGGTTTGTCCCACGTAAACCATACCACAGGGGCATTTTAGTGCATATATAACCCAATCAGTATTACAAGTAGAGTATTGTTTTATGGCAATTTTGTTACCATTATGTGGATGGGTGATATAGTCCCCTTTTATTATGGAGTTGCAGCAACTGCAATTAAGGCAAGGGAAGGTGCCATTTTTTTGGGGTGCTCAGGAACCTTGTGTTCCGTTTTTTTACACAAATGTCAGCTTTGACCAGATGTTTCTCCCTCTTTTGTAGGAAAAAAGTGGTTTGTCACGAAACAGTCTCCCAAACTTATGGTCTTTACTCAAAAGCGACCAATGTTTTTTTACGATGCCCTTAATTTGTTTGCTCAACGCCCCATACTCTGTCACAAATGGGATCCCTTTGTCCCTATTGGGTATTTTCTTTTCTTGTAACAGTGTTGAACTAGATAGTGCGAGCACTTCATCTCTTGTTGTGCACAATCTATCATGATCATAACCTCTTTCGGTAAATTTATTGATCAGTTTATTGGAGGCTTCTACATATTTTTGGTCATCAGAGGCTATTCGCCTGATACGCAAAAACTGTCCTTTTGGTATGCCTTTTATTGTATTGGGGGCATGAAAGCTATCTGGCCTAAGTATATTGTTCCTCTCCAATGGTTTATTATACAATTCTGTCATGATTTTCCTTTGTACATTGCTCACATTTACATCCAGATAATGTATGGTGAATTTGACTGTAAGATGCTGTTCATTTAAGTATTTAAGGAACTCAAGTAAGTGTGTTTCACTAGAGTTCCAAATTATGAAGACATCGTCCACAAATCTGTAATAGCACACAATGTGGTCATTATATTTCGTGTTTTCCAAAATCAACCGTTTTTCCAGTATGCACATAAAAATGTTTGCATAACTTGGAGCTAGGTTACTTCCCATCGCTGTGCCTTGGGTCTGCAAGTAATAGGTCTCATCAAACCTAAAATAGTTTTTTCTCAAGACCAATGACATTAGTTCCAAAAGGAAATATACCTGATGGTGGGAAAGTTTCTCTGCCAGTAACATTTGTTCAGCACAATACATTCCCTCCTCATGGGGGATTGAGGTATACAGGGATTGTACATCTATGCTGCAAAGTATCCAATCAGGATTGATCATACCCAATGTCTCTAGGCGATTCAAAAAATCAGTAGTGTCTTTTAAGCACTGTGGTATTTTTTCCACTATGCTCTGGAGAAAAGTGTCAACATATTGCGACAGTGATTGAAGCACTGATCCCATCCCTGATACTATTGGGCGTCCTGGTGGTTTCTCAAGCTTTTAATGTACCTTGGGAAGTATGTAAAAAATGGGGATACGTGGATGTGTGGTGATCAAAAAGTTTTTTGTTTGTTCATTAATCAAACCAGATTCCAGGGCCCCTAGCACCTAGAAACAGAACCGGAGAGAACCGGACTGGCGAGGAACAAGAGGGGCTCACGAGGAATCGGTCGCAGGCGGATACTTACCCAGGAAATCCCAACGCAGACCAGTACAGAGGCAGTTCTACCAGTCCTACTGAATGAGGTAAAGAACTTGGTTATTAATCTTTCGGATTATACCTTAACTGCCACTGAACTTTCGATTTTGAACAAGGGACTAGGGTTTATACCCACACACAACACTGACTTATTTGGTTGGAAAATTGACTTTTTCAAATTTGTAAGACGCTTAAAGCTAAAAATGTGTTTTATGCATAAAGATTGTGATCCCCCTAGGGAAGTGGCCCATAAGAGTGAAACGCTTAGGAACAAAAGTGATTTCTTACCTGACATAACCTCACAAAATCTTGAGATATTTGAGAATGTTGTTTTACATGAGGTGGGAATCCTGTGGGAAAAAAAGAGTAAGAAAATGTGTGGCACTAAATACAACATAAATAAAGCTGAAAGAGACGCACTTAAAAAACTTGAATCAAATACACAAATAATTATCAAAAAAGCAGATAAAGGGGGAAGTATAGTAGTGATGAATAAGACTGATTATATTGAAGAAGCATTAAGACTACTTAATACCTCGGGTCATTACATTCGAATTAATCATGACCCTACATGGGAAATTAAAAAGTGTGTTGATGATACAGTGCTAGGGGCCCTGGAATCTGGTTTGATTAATGAACAAACAAAAAACTTTTTGATCACCACACATCCACGTATCCCCATTTTTTACATACTTCCCAAGGTACATTAAAAGCTTGAGAAACCACCAGGACGCCCAATAGTATCAGGGATGGGATCAGTGCTTCAATCACTGTCGCAATATGTTGACACTTTTCTCCAGAGCATAGTGGAAAAAATACCACAGTGCTTAAAAGACACTACTGATTTTTTGAATCGCCTAGAGACATTGGGTATGATCAATCCTGATTGGATACTTTGCAGCATAGATGTACAATCCCTGTATACCTCAATCCCCCATGAGGAGGGAATGTATTGTGCTGAACAAATGTTACTGGCAGAGAAACTTTCCCACCATCAGGTATATTTCCTTTTGGAACTAATGTCATTGGTCTTGAGAAAAAACTATTTTAGGTTTGATGAGACCTATTACTTGCAGACCCAAGGCACAGCGATGGGAAGTAACCTAGCTCCAAGTTATGCAAACATTTTTATGTGCATACTGGAAAAACGGTTGATTTTGGAAAACACGAAATATAATGACCACATTGTGTGCTATTACAGATTTGTGGACGATGTCTTCATAATTTGGAACTCGAGTGAAACACACTTACTTGAGTTCCTTAAATACTTAAATGAACAGCATCTTACAGTCAAATTCACCATACATTATCTGGATGTAAATGTGAGCAATGTACAAAGGAAAATCATGACAGAATTGTATAATAAACCATTGGAGAGGAACAATATACTTAGGCCAGATAGCTTTCATGCCCCCAATACAATAAAAGGCATACCAAAAGGACAGTTTTTGCGTATCAGGCGAATAGCCTCTGATGACCAAAATATAAACTGATCAATAAATTTACCGAAAGAGGTTATGATCATGATAGATTGTGCACAACAAGAGATGAAGTGCTCGCACTATCTAGGTCAACACTGTTACAAGAAAAGAAAATACCCAACAGGGACAAAAGGATCCCATTTGTGACAGAGTATGGGGCGTTGAGCAAACAAATTGAGGGCATCGTAAAAAAACATTGGTCGCTTTTGAGTAAAGACCATAAGTTTGGGAGACTGTTTCGTGACAAACCACTTTTTTCCTACAAAAGAGGGAGAAACATCTCTAACCATCTGGTCAAAGCTGACATTTGTGTAAAAAAACGGAACACAAGGTTCCTGAGCACCCCAAAAAACGGCACCTTCCCTTGCCTTAATTGCAGTTGCTGCAACTCCATAATAAAAGGGGACTATATCACCCATCCACATAATGGTAACAAAATTGCCATAAAACAATACTCTACTTGTAATACTGATTGGGTTATATATGCACTAAAATGCCCCTGTGGTATGGTTTACGTGGGACAAACCTCACAAAATATAAAAACAAGGATAGGTGAGCACAAAAGGTCCATCACTTCATATAATCCAACAGAAAAGAAAACTCAAACACCAGTTGGGAAACATTTTTTTGAAGCTAAACATAATGCAGCAAGCCTTAGGTGGATGGTCCTTCAACAAATTGACCGCCCCCTAAGAGGAGGGGATAGAAAGAAAACACTGTTACAATGTGAGGCTAGATGGATGGAAAGATTAAATTGTATTGAACCTTTCGGGATTAATGAAGCTTGGAGTCTCAAATGTTTTCTGTGAAAATGATTCTTGTGAAATTGTTGAAAATGCTGAAAAATGGCTTTACTTTAACATTGTAAACTTCTAACTAAAAATCTGTATATGTATTTTTTACAGTTGTCTCGAACAAGAGGGCACTGATACAATGGACATTATAACTATATGACTATGGTGAGAATAACTGATTGCTATTTAAAAGCTATTGAAATATAATTGTAACTGTATCGTTAAACTACTTGAATTGCTATTGGTGTTACAAATGAATAGATGGAAACATAGTATTCATACTGTATGTTGAAAATATACTGTTGTATTGCTGTCTACTGGCCACACGATGGAGCTGTAGATACACTTGGGGTTTATGGGTAATGGAGGGCTTAAAAGCCATTTTTTCTGACACTGTTTGTAACGTGCACCAGAGGAAGGGCCAGATGGGTCCAAAACATGTAGTGCGATAATAAAACTACACACTTGCAAAGACTCTCCAGACTTTCTTGTTCCTCCAAATTAAGGGAAAGCTGTCAGCCATAAAGACCGTTTTTAATTAAATAACCCAAATTTTTAAAACATATTTCCTTTTTCCCAGTAATGTTTGTTTGCAGAACAGCACGAGACTGTGAATCTTTTTGTTTAAAAAGCCTTTATTTCAGCAACGTTTCAGGCCATGCGGCCTTTTATCAACAAGCTTGATTAAAGGCCGCATGGCCTGAAACGTTGCTGTGATGCCCTAAACAAAAAGATTCACAGTCTGGTGCTGTTCTACAAACAAAGGTTGTAGTGATATCAGTGGAAAGTGGCCACTGAGGAACGTGCACCAATTCTCTACAGGAGAGATAATCGATGTGCTGAATGCTTTTCCAAGATTATTTTTCCCCAGTAATAACAAAACAGGACCTTGCACTTGATTCCGAATAATATATAATTAATCTTTATTGGAGGCAAAACCAGCCTATTGGGTTTATTTAATATTTAAATAATTTTTTAGTAGTCGTACAGTATGGTGATCCAAATTACCTTAGCTGTAAAAACCTAAGTCCTGAGCATTCTAGATAACAGATCCCGTTCCATACTTAACACTGAATCTAGGACCCTTGTACAGCCCCATGTATGGGAACGAGTGCCTTGGCAAATGGGGTGTTTCAGCGATGATGTGTGAAGCATACAGATCTGCACTCAAATAAAAAAAAAGAAGGGAGATACTTTTATTTGGGGAGGCTTTCCACTAGGGAACTTATAATTGTACATGTACATGTAGAAGTTGACCTTTTTGAGCTGGCTAATCCTTCCTAAATTCTCATTATCCCCACATGAAGCTAACTTTAAGCATGTTATAGAATGGCCAATTCTAACAAGTCTTCATTTTTTATTTTGTATAGCGTCAAAACGAGTTGCCTTCTTCTTCTGACACTTTCCATCTTTCAAATGGGGTTCACTGATCCCAGCAGCCAGAAAACTATTCCACTATGAGACTATTACCTTACAGTTACCTATTAATACATTTTTTTCTATTTAATTCAATGCTTATTGTTCCTCTATTGGAGATACTACAACCTGACCTGATCTTTACGTCTGGACCACAGTGAGTACACAGTTCAAGAATGCCATATCAGATAGATGGGAGATTGTCAACACAGATACTCATCTCCCCTTTTTTGACAAAAAAAGACTCATTCTGGCCTATCGAAGAGGACGCAACTTAAGTGATCTTTTTGTAGTCAAAGATGTACTGGCTGAACCAAAAAGTGGACACACATGGCTGAACAAACCACTAAAGAAGGTCTGTTTTAAATGTTTGAATTGCTTGACATGTAACGGGATGTTGCAGGGAACACATTACACACATCCCAGGACTGGACGTAAATATACAATTAACTACAGGTTAACATGTACCACTGACCATGTTGTCTACATGGCATGGTGTCCCTGTGGTTTTGTAATGGAATCCGAGTCCAGTTCCCAAAATGGTGGCCAAGATGGCATCCAAGATGGCGGCTCCCTGGTTCCTCACGGACGCAGCCGGATGATGCCTGCCTCTTCCCGCACTCTGATTGGTCGCCGGAACGGACGTCGGCGTCAATAATGCGCGCCGGCGTCGGTCGCTGACGCCAGTGCGTCGGTCGCTGACGCCAGTGCGTCGGTCGCTGACGCCAGCGCGTCCGCGCACACGTTATGACGCTGATGCGTCCAAAATTGGCGCCAAATCTAGGCCTATATTAAGGAGCTCTGGAAATTCATCAGTGCCCAATTATAGGTTTTAGCTTGCTACTCCTGGGTGTGATCTTGTGAAACTTTGCTATTGTGTACCGACCTTTTGCCTGAATTCCTCGACCTTGAACCTCTTCTGCCTGGACTGATCTTGTTGCCTGTTTGACCATTCTCTCGTCTCATCCTTATCTGTACTGCGAACTTGGACATTGCTATCTCCTCCTCTGGTCCTCACTACTCCTGAAGCCTTTGGGCCTTACATTATAATTGGGCCATGGACCCTTCGGAGGAAACCCCAGCGCCGCCTGATGTCGGTGGAGCGCTTCGTGGGTTGGCTTCTCGGATGCAGTCCTATGAGGTACAACAGTCTCATTTTTGTCAGGCCCTGGAAACAGTACTGGCAAAGTTGTCGGCCCTAACACCCGCTGATCCTGTTCCCGTACCTGTACCTGTGTCTCCACTCCAGGTCTCCGAGCCTCGCATTCCGGCTCCCCCACTCTACAGTGGTGACCCCGAAGCTTGCCGCGGGTTTATCAACCAGTGCGAGGTCCAGTTTGCACTATTACCCAGCCAATTTGTCTCCGAACGTGCCAAGGTGGGCTTCATATTCTCCCGCCTGCAAGGGAAGGCATTGGAGTGGGCTTCACCTCTATGGGAGAAGGAAGATCCTATCATTGACAATGCCAGGTCCTTCGTCCGCGAACTCCGTACTGTGTTTGATGCTCCGGGTCGTGCCTCTGCATCCTCTGCACGCCTGTTCCAACTTCAACAGGGAACTCGCTCTGTCCCGGAGTACGCCATCGAGTTCCGCACTCTAGTTGCTGAGACTTCGTGGAATAATGACGGGTATCACGCTGCCTTTTACAACGGCCTGGCGATGCGCATCAAGAATGATCTGGTGTCCAGGGAAATTCCATCCCGCTGGGAAGATCTAGTCACCTTGGCCATAAAGGTAGATACTCGGCAGAGGGAGTTTCAAGCTGAGCTCGACAGAGAGCGCTCCTCAACCAAGAGATTCCACAAGTTCCAATCTACCCTGGCTCCTCGTTTTCAAAGACCCTTCCTTCCCAATCCTGCTTCCACCTTGCCTTCTCCAACTCCTGCGGCTTCTGCTTCTTCTTCCCTGCCTACGGAAGAACCTATGCAGATCGGACGGGCCCGTCTGACCGAACAGGAAAAGCTTCGGAGGAGGGCTGCTGGACTTTGCCTCTACTGTGGTGGAAAATCCCATTTTGCCTATGAGTGCCCAGTGAAGCCGGGAAACGCCAACACCTAGGTAAGACTGGGGAGACTTACCTGGGTGGAATTGGTCCTTCTCCCCATTCTTCTGCTCAACGCTTCCTCCTTCCTGTGCAGATTCGTTTTGGAGCCCAGACGATTCCTTCTGAAGCTTTCCTTGACTCTGGCGCAGCTGGGAATTTCATGGATAAAGTCTTCGCTGAAAGTCACTCCATCCCCCTGCGGTCCCTGGCTGTTCCCCTTCGTGCATTGGCGATTGATGATCGTCCATTGTCTTCTGCTATTATTTCCCACTCCACCGATGAACTTTCTGTTATTGTGGGAACCATGCACCTTGAAAGGTTGTCTTTTCTTTTAATTGATTGTCCATCTACTCCCATTGTGCTTGGTTTGCCCTGGCTGAATATCCACAACCCAGTAATAGACTGGATTCAGATTTCCCGATGGAGTTCTTTCTGCCAACAAAATTGTTTACCTACCAAATCCATCATTAAAGTTTCATCTGTGTCTCCAAATTCTTCTCTGCCCTTTGTTTATCAAGCCTTTTCTGATGTCTTCAATAAAAAGTCTGCCGAAGTCCTGCCTCCCCATCGCCCCTATGATTGCCCCATCGAACTTCTTCCTGGGTCCATGCCTCCCAGGGGTCGCACCTATCCGCTTTCTCCTTCTGAAACCTGTGCCATGAAGGAATACATCCAAGAGAACCTGCAAAGAGGCTTTATTCGTCCTTCTTCTTCCCCGGCCGGGGCCGGCTTCTTCTTTGTAGAAAAGAAAGATGGTGGTTTGCGGCCCTGCATTGACTATAGGGGTTTAAATAAAATTACAATTAAAAACCGTTATCCCCTTCCCCTCATCTCTGAACTGTTCGACCAACTCAAGGAGGCTTGTCTTTTTTCCAAGTTAGATCTTCGTGGGGCCTACAATTTAATTCGGGTCAGAGAGGGGGATGAATGTAAGACCGCATTCAACACTCGTGACGGGCATTATGAGTATCTAGTGATGCCATTCGGCCTCTGCAACGCCCCCGCGGTTTTCCAAGAATTTGTAAATGACATTTTCAGAGATTTGTTGGGTCAATACGTGGTGGTGTACTTGGATGATATTCTTGTCTTTTCCAAGAACCTTGCTGACCACCGTCTTCAAGTCCAAGAAGTCCTTTCCCGTCTGCGGAGAAATAACTTATTCGCCAAGTTGGAATAGTGCTCCTTTGAAGTTTCGTCCATCTCCTTTCTTGGTTACATCATTTCTCAACAGGGCTTCAGAATGGATCCTGCCAAAATCTCCGCCATCCAGGACTGGCCTCTCCCCACCAGTGTTAAAGCTATCCAAAGATTCATTGGCTTCGCTAACTATTATAGACAATTTATCAAGGGGTTTTCATCCAAGATTGCTCCCATTCTTTCTCTTATCCGTAAATGGGGTAAGCCTCAGCATTGGCCACCTTCAGCTTTGGAAGCATTCAAGAATCTTAAAACTTCTTTTTCTTCCGCTCCCATCCTCAGACACCCTGAACCTTCCCAACCATTCTTCATTGAAGTCGATGCCTCTGATGTCGGTGCTGGAGCAATTTTGTCCCAAAGAGCGTCTACTGATGGAAAACTACATCCCTGTGCCTTCTTTTCGAAAAAATTCACCTCTCCTGAACAAAATTATGATGTGGGAAATCGTGAGTTACTGGCCGTCAAACTGGCTCTAGAGGAATGGAGACATTTGCTGGAAGGTTCTTCCGTCCCTGTGACCATCTATACCGACCATAAAAATCTAGAATATATCCAGACACTCAAACGCCTCAATCCTCGCCAGGCTAGGTGGGCACTATTCTTCTCTCGTTTTAATTTCATTCTAACCTTTCGGCCTGGTGCTAGGAACAAGAAGGCGGACGCTCTTTCTAGAAGCTTTCTTCTCGAAGATCTCACTTCTGCAGAACCAGAATCCATTGTTCCTCCTACAAAAATCATCGCTGCTCTGTTTCCCTCCCTGGCCTCTCAATTATTGTCTGTTCAATCTTCTGCTCCTGTAGGAACTCCTGTTGGTGTTGCCTTTGTCCCTCCTGAATTTCGTCATTCCATTCTGGTTCAATCCCACAGCTCCAAGCAGGCCGGTCATCCTGGAGTCAAAAAGACTACTGAACTTCTGTCTCGTCTTGTATGGTGGCCTTCCCTAAGAAAAGACGTCAAAGACTTTGTTTCCTCTTGCTCTGTATGTGCTGTATCCAAGTCTGGACGCTCCCCTCCTAAGGGGTTACTCCTACCACTATCTATTCCTTCTCGCCCATGGACTCATCTATCTATGGACTTCATTGTGGATCTCCCTAATTCCTCTGGTTATACAGTTATTTGGGTGGTAATTGATAGATTCAGCAAGGTGGCACATTTTACTCCTCTTCGGAAACTTCCCTCTGCCCCTGAACTTTCCTCATTGTTTATTAAACACATTTTTCGCCTCTTGTCTCTGACCGTGGATCTCAATTTGTTTCCAAGTTTTGGAGATCCCTGTGTAAAGCCCTTGGTGTCTCTCTTCAATTTTCTTCTTCTTACCATCCACAGTCTAATGGAGCAGCAGAGAGGGTTAACCAGGCCCTTGAACAATTCCTCCGATGCCATGTATCTTTGTGCCAAGACGATTGGGCTGATTTGCTTCCGTGGGCTGAATTCGCACATAACAATGCCTTACATGTTTCTTCTGAGAAATCTCCTTTTTTCTGTATGTATGGTCTTAACCCTTTGGCTTTTCCTCAGGACTTATTACTCACTAATGTTCCTGCCGCCAATGACCAAGCCGCCCACATGTCGGCTATATGGCACGCCACTGTTGTCAATCTGGAGAAAAGTTCCTTGGTCCAGAAAAAATTCGCTGATCAAAGAAGAATTCCTTCCCCTCCGTATGCCCCCGGTGACAAGGTTTGGCTATCTACACGGAACATTCGTCTCAAAGTCCCCTCTCCTAAACTTGGTCCCAAGTTTATTGGTCCCTTCTCCATCTCTGAGATCATCAATCCGGTGGCTGTCCGTTTGCAACTTCCCTCGGAGATGCGGATTCCCAACGCCTTCCATGTCTCCTTGCTCAAACCTGCAGGTACTTCTTCTTCTTCTTCCTCAGCTCCTGTCGTGGTGGACGGTCATCAGGAGTTTGAGGTGAAAAGAATCCTGGATTCCCGGATTTCGAGGGGCACTCTACAATACCTCATTGAGTGGAAGGGGTTCGGTCCGGAGGAGTGCTCCTGGGTAAGAAGTTCAGATGTCCATGCTCCTCTCCTGGTCTGAAAATTTCATCGGCAGTTTCCTTCTAACCCAGGTGGTCCTGAGGCCCCCCCTAGGGAGGGGGGTACTGTAATGGAATCCGAGTCCAGTTCCCAAAATGGTGGCCAAGATGGCGTCCAAGATGGCGGCTCCCTGGTTCCTCACGGACGCAGCCGGATGATGCCTGCCTCTTACCGCACTCTGATTGGTCGCCGGCGACGGAACGGACGTCGGCGTCAATAATGCGCGCCGGCGTCGGTCGCTGACGCCAGTGCGTCGGTCGCTGACGCCAGCGCGTCCGCGCACACGTTATGACGCCGATGCGTCCAAAATTGGCGACAAATCTAGGCCTATATTAAGGAGCTCTGGAAATTCATCAGTGCCCAATTATAGGTTTTAGCTTGCTACTCCTGGGTGTGATCTTGTGAAACTTTGCTATTGTGTACCGACCTTTTGCCTGAATTCCTCGACCTTGAACCTCTTCTGCCTGGACTGATCTTGTTGCCTGTTTGACCATTCTCTCGTCTCATCCTTATCTGTACTGCGAACTTGGACATTGCTACCTCCTCCTCTGGTCCTCACTACTCCTGAAGCCTTTGGGCCTTACAGGTTTACACTACGTGGGGAAGACTGCGACCACATACTGGGAGAGTATGAACAAAAATTGAAGCGCGATCAGACCGGCTCTGTCGACTGGAAAAGCAGATCAACCTGTACCTAAGCACTGGTTAAAATGTAAACACACTTTGCCACAGTTCCACCATATGCTAATAGACCCCGTACCGGTGCCACGCATGGGAGGCAATAGGGATTTATTACTAATGCAAAAGGAGGTCAATGTGGATTTTTAATCTGGATACTTTGGTTCCCAAAGGTTTAAACGAAACCCTATCAATGTCCCCTCCGCGTGTCGGAACGTATGCGCCAGTTCAGAGGCTTTAAATAAACCTTTAACTAAAGGAGTTTGCCCTTGTGCTTTCCTAGCGTTGGTCACTATGGATGCCGCTGCCTCTAAGAGAGCCGCTCCCAAGGCTACTAAGTGAGTGTTTTGTTTGTTATTTTATTTTTTTATTCCTCACTGCGAAAAGAACTCCTCTTATTCAGTACTCTGCTCTCTTTCTCTTAGTGGTTCTGCCCATTCTGAAGAGCCCAGTAAGAAAAGAGACAGACAGGATTCTGAGAGACGCTGTAAAGCCTGCCATAAGCCTGCCATGAGAGATAAAAGAGTCTGTGAAGACTGTTTTTCTGACTTTATGTCTAGAGAAGTAGAAATTCCCACTAACAGGGACCCACAACCACTGGAATCCCCAGCTGTTCCTTCTACATCAGCTTCTCAGATGCCTGATCAACATTTGCTGCTTAGTTGGATTAAGGATGCAGTTTCTCAGACCCTTAAAGAGACAGTACTCCCTAATTCTCAAACTGCTCTAACCAATGTTCCTGTACAGGAATTTTCTTCAGATGAAGAGGTTTCTTCTCAAGAAGAGGATGAGGATGAGTTATCCTCTGTTTTTGACCAAAAACATTTAAATCCCCTTATCAAAGCTATTAGGCATGTGTTGAAGAACCTGAGCAGCCTTCTACTTCACTTCTCTTCTCTAAAAAGAAGAAACCTGTGTTTCCTATCCATAAGGAAGTAAAGGATTTAATACAACTGGAGTGGAATAAAGTTTACAAGAGAGCTCCTGTGGAAAAAAGAATTGAAAAATTATATCCTTTTACTGATGAGATGCTGGAAATTTGGGATACTCCTCCCTCTGTGGATGCTCCTGTTGCCAGGCTGTCAAAAAAGACTGCATTACCAATTGATGATGTGTCAGCCCTTAACCATCCCATGGATCGCCGGATTGAATCTGAGCTTAAAAAGAGCTACATGTCCTCAGGAGCAGCATGTAAACCTGCAGTTGCCTTAATTTCAGTTACTAAATCTCTATCCATGTGGGCAGAAAATCTGGAAGTAACAGTCAAAGAAAAGACTCCAAGAGATAAAATTCTGGAGGCTCTAGAAGATCTTAGACTTGCAGCGAACTTCTGCCTTGAAGCTGCCTTTGACCTGACCCGCCTATCAGCACGTTACATGGCCTTTGGGGTAGCAGCCCGCAGGGCTCTTTGGGTCAGGTCATGGTTTGCGGACACAGCTTCCAAGAACACTTTATGCAAGATGCCCTTCGAAGGCAAGAGGCTGTTCGGGAAGAATTTAGATGATCTCATATCTAAATCAACAGGAGGGAAGAGTACTTTTCTTCCACAAACAAAACGTTTTTTTCGTGACCCTTCCAAGAAGCAATCTGACTCTTTCTTCAAAAGACGAGATGATCCCAGAGCCTATCGCCCTGGAAAAGAATTTAGACCTGCCTTTTGGCGGTCTGGACAAAGTAACTTCTTCAGATCTACCAAGGGTAAAACTCCTAGATCCCCCAAGCAACAACCTAAGCCACAATGATGGTCACTCGGCCCTACCTCCTGTAGGGGCAAGACTTCTCGTCTTCCAGGAGGTTTGGGCAAGAGAGATTCGGGATGCATGGGTTGTCTCTTCTGTTTCAAGAGGTTATCGCCTAGAGTTTTTTTCTCACATCCCTTCAGATCATTTCATTGCTACAAATGTGCCTCGCGACAGAGAAAAGGGTCAAATCCTACTTCAGTATGTTCAACAACTCCTATCAAAACAGGCAATAAGTCCGGTGCCTACGCCAGAAGAAGGAAGAGGGTTTTATTCGCCTCTATTCTTGGTAACAAAATCTACAGGCGATCTAAGGCCAATTCTGGATCTCAGGAATATAAACAAATTTCTGAAACGTCAGACATTCAAAATGGAGACTCTTGTTACCATAAAGAAGTTCATTCACCAGGGAGATTGGCTAGCATCCTTAGATCTGAAGGATGCTTATCTCCACGTTCCCATTGCCAAGGAACATCAAAGATTTCTTCGTTTTTTCATCGCCAACAAGCATTACCAATTTCGTTGCCTCCCCTTCGGGTTGGCCTCCTCTCCAAGGACATTCACGAAGATCCTGGTAGTAATAGTAGCAAAGCTGAGAGAAGAGAACATCGAAATCTACCACTATCTGGACGATCTTCTCTTGATTGCCAGAGATCCTTCTACCCTTTTAACTCATCTCAACAGAGCCAGAGAGGTTTTGGAAAAGTTTGGCTGGTTAATAAACGAAGCAAAGAGTCAAGTTTCTCCTTCACAAAGAATGATCTACTTAGGGGCCCAAATAGATACTCGTTTGGGACTCCTTTCTCTTCCCCAGGAGAAGATACACCACATCTCCTTCAGAGTGACAAATTTTCTGAAGAGATCAGAAGTCCCAGCCAGAGTTTTCATGAGTCTCCTAGGTCTTCTAACCTCTACGATAGGTCTAGTCAGGTGGGCCAAGTGGAGGATGAGACCGATACAGCTCTCTTTTCTAAGGAAATGGGATCCACTTCTGCAGAACTGGGCTCAGATGATCAAAATTACCAGAAGGTGCAAGCAACATCTATCTTGGTGGCTGATAGCCAGCAACCTTCGAGTGGGATTCTCCCTGAAGGAGCCTACATGGCTAGAAGTTTTCACAGATGCCTCGGGGAAAGGTTGGGGAGCTCATATCTTGAGCTATCATGCTCAAGGTGTCTGGAGTTGGGATCTTTCTCAGATTCCATCCAACATACTAGAGCTCAAGGCCATATATCAAGCCCTTCTTGCATTCAAGGATCTCCTCTCAGGGTCTGCAGTCCGGATCAGGTCAGACAATGCCTCAGCGGTTGCATATATCAGGGGCCAAGGAGGAACTCGGAGTTCGGCCCTATTCAGGGAGACAAAACCCATAATGGAATGGGCACAGAAGCATTTATTGAACATCACGGCTCTCTACATTCCGGGTCCCCAGAATTTCCAGGCAGATTTCCTGAGCAGGCACTTCCTACCCAAGGGGGAGTGGGGTCTGAATCCCAAGGTTTTTCATCAGATAACAATGATCTGGGGTTGCCCAGAGATAGATTTGATGGCCACAGAAACCAATGCCAAACTTCCAGTCTTTTTTTCCAGGATTCCCTCTCCATATGCAGCAGCAGTGGATGCATTCTCCCAGAATTGGGAAGGTCTATTTGCCTATGTCTTTCCCCCAATTCCAATGATCCTGCGGGTTCTTCACAAAATATTGTGTTCCCAGATGGAGGTGATTGCCATAGTACCCAACTGGCCCAGGAGGCCTTGGTACCCACTCCTGAAGCGTCTTGCAGTGACAGAACCACTGGATATATCCCACATTCCAGATCTTCTAGTCCAGGGAACATGGGCACATCCCAGTCCACAAGTCTTCAGCCTGATGGCGTGGAGGTTGAAAGGAGGGTTTTGAAGCAGTATGGATGTTCTGAATCAGTAATCAATACACTTATCAAAGCTAGAAAGACAAGTACTCAAGCCAAATACCATAAAATATGGGATTGTTTTTCTTCCTGGGCAGCACAGAGGGACGTCAATCCACTTTCTCCGTCTGTGGCAGAGATCCTGGAATTTCTTGATTGGGGGCTTCAGAAAGGCCTTAGTTTAAGTACCCTTAGGGGTCAAATATCAGGTTTATCTGCAGTTTTGGAGAAGAGAACCCCTGATAGAACGTTTTTTTCAAGCTGTCCTTCGAATACGGCCACCGATCAAGGCTATTTACCCAACGTGGGACCTTCCTCTTGTTTTGAAGTCTCTTTCTATGGGTCCCTTTGAGCCCCTGGAACAAATTTCTGTATGGCTTTTAACTCTCAAGGTTTTTTTCCTGGTGGCACTTACCTCAGCCAGGCAAATCAGCGAGCTTCATGCCCTTTCTAGTGATCCTCCCTATTTGGCGTTTCATGAGAAGAAAGTTGTTTTGAGGCCTGTTCTGGAGTTCTTACCTAAAGTTATCTCAAAATTTCATGTTAATGAGCCAATTATTTTACCTTCCTTAGACTCTCCTGATGGAGCTCAAATGGATCTCTTTAATTTGGATGTTAAGAGAGCTCTGGAGATCTACATTAGAAGGACCAAAGATTTCAGAAAATCTAGAAGATTGTTTATCATTCCAGCCGGGAAGAGAAAAGGTGAAGCAGCAGCTAAACCTACTCTGAGTTCATGGGTTGTAAAAACCATATTGAGAGCTTACAAGGAACAGGGCAAACCACTGCCTATGGGAGTTAAGGCTCACTCTACTCGCAGTATTTCGGCCTCTTGGGTAGCAGAGGTGGGAGTTTCGACAGAGACCATCTGTAGGGCTGCAACTTGGGCTACCCCCAATACATTCATTAGACACTATAAGTTGGATGTGATTTCTTCTTCTCAAGCCCAGTTCGGGCATTCAGTTATTAGTTCTGCTATCTCCTTGAATTAAAGTTTTTTTGTTCAGCATATTTGCCCAGCCCTTATTTTATTATATTGCTTGGGTATTTACCCATTCGTGTTTTCTCATGTTGACGGAGGATGGCCAGGAAAGGAGAAAATTCCTACCATACTTACCGAAATTTTCTTTTCCTGGTCATCCTCCGCGTCAACATGCCCTCCCGATTTCTGGCTTAATAAAAGACTGATTGGGGCCCGGGACGGGGAGGGCTTTATAGATGTTAATTAATTATCCTTATGTCCAGGTTAAGGGTCATGGAAATAACCCATTTGTGTTTTCTCATGTTGACGCGGAGGATGACCAGGAAAAGAAAATTTCGGTAAGTATGGTAGGAATTTTCTCCTTTGCAGAGGCCCCTGCAACTGGGGCAGGCTTGCTTGTATGCATAACCTTTTGGTGCTCTGGTGCCACCTGCAGTCACATACCAGCAGTGACATCACTGGTGGGTCTTCTGCTCTCAAACAGCATGGCTTCAGCGTTCTGTGCCTATGGAGTCCTTATAGTGCTACGACATGGATCTACTGGGTGAGTGCCCTACCAGCATATTTATATTTTATTTTAGGGTTCTGCGAAAAGAGCTGTTCATTTATTATTACTCTCATTGTGCCTTAGTGACCCTGTCCCTGCTGCTTCTTAAAAAAGGCACAGGAGGAACGAGAATGCATGAAAGTTCAGAATGTTTGAGACTAATTGATTCCTTTCCTAATTCAGCTGTTAGGAATCAAGGACATAATTGACCAGGAGTGGGTGAAAGGCCCTAAAGAGTTTCCTGTTGAGAATAAAAATGTCTAACTTTTATCTTTTTCTTAGGAGTACCTGGAGATCTAGGAAAATCTGCTTACTGTGGATGCTCCAGTGGCCCGTCTGTCTAAAAAGACTGCAACTCTGACTGACAACATTTCAACTTTAAAGCATCCAATGGACAGACATAACTTAAGAAAGCACTGTTAACAGCAGGAGCTGGTTGTAAGCTGCGGTTGTTGCAGCTATTTCTGTTTTTAAAGCAATTCTGTTATGGAGAATTCTCTTAAAGGGGATCTATCGTGAAAATCAAATTCTTCTAATGGATAGTTGAGGTGGAAATAATAATATCTTTAAATATATTTCTTTAGCAGAAATGCTTACTTTTTTTTGTAAAATGACATATTACTACATGCAATGAGGGTGCTTTCTCTGAGAGACAGTTCAAGCTGCTGCTGAATGGGAGTGGCTTCTCACTAGCTATGATGTCACCTAGCAACTAGCAAAGTCCCACCCTCCTCCATGCTGAATAGCATCCTCACACCAACTGTTACTCTGGAAGCTCCTTGTGAGAAAAGTAAGGCTGTCAGGTCTGCACATTCTCTCAGTCAAGTACACAGTGTCGGACTGGCCCGGCGGGACACCGGGAAAAAACCCGGTGGGCCCCGACCCTCGTGGGCCCCCGCCGGGCCAGGCCCCCTCCCCCGATGCTTGTTTTTTGAAGAAAAAAAAAAAAGGATCTTCGTGGATGCGCAGTGTGCGCATGCGTGCAGACGCCGTGCGCGCATGCGTGCAGACGCAGCGCCGTGCGCGCAGGTGTGCAGACGGAGCGCGGTGCGCACACAGAGGGGGCCATCGTGTGCGCATGCACACTGAAGGGCGCCGCACGGCGCGTTGCAGCAGGGGGACGGGGGCCTGTAGGGGGGCCCTGGACTGGAGTCCCGGTGGGCCCCGGGCCCCCCAGTCCGACCCTGCAAGTACACCAAGTACCACCACAAAAAGGAGGGAGAGCCCCGAAGTGTTTTATTGTATTCTATTGGTGTAAAGTATTCTCTCTCTGGGAAATGTGATGGGAAGATCTGGCTGCTCTGATTCTGAATGCTTATTATTTTATTCCTTCTTGTTTGTAAATTTCCCAAATGTCCCATGTTTCGATGCTGCAGCCTTTTGGATTGCATAGCTTCCATTAACCTAGGCACTATCTCTCCCTACTATACCTGCTATCCCACAGCCACACTCCCTTCCCAGAGACTATAATCCCACTGTTACTATAGGCACCATCTCTCCCTACTATACCTGCTATCCCACAGTCACACTCCCTTCCCAGAGACTATTATCCCACTGTTACTATAGACACCATCTCTCCCTACTATACCTGCTATCCCACAGTCACACTCCCTTCCCAGAGACTATTATCCCACTGTTACTATAGACACCATCTCTCCCTACTATACCTGCTAACCCACAGTCACACTCCCTTCCCAGAGACTATAATCCCACTGTTACTATAGGCACCATCTCTCCCTACTATACCTGCTATCCCACAGTCACACTCCCTTCCCAGAGACTATTATCCCACTGTTACTATAGACACCATCTCTCCCTACTATACCTGCTATCCCACAGTCACACTCCCTTCCCAGAGACTATTATCCCACTGTTACTATAGACACCATCTCTCCCTACTATACCTGCTATCCCACAGTCACACTCCCTTCCCAGAGACTATAATCCCACTGTTACTATAGACACCATCTCTCCCTACTATACCTGCTATCCCACAGCCACACTCCCTTCCCAGAGACTATTATCCACTGTTACTATAGGCACCATCTCTCCCTACTATACCTGCTATCCCACAGCCACACTCCCTTCCCAGAGACTATTATCCACTGTTACTATAGACACCATCTCTCCCTACTATACCTGCTATCCCACAGCCACACCCCCTTCCCAGAGGCCATTTTCTAATCACTACTGCTACTGTGAGGAGGTGTTTGGAGAGCTCTGTGGAGTTGTGGCTTTTCCTAGGCCCGGCTGGGTCTGGGGGTTAGTATTGAAGACACTTCTGCTTTGTTTTTATTACCTTTCCCCACTCCATGGGGAAGAAGGAGACTATGCCTGCAAGTTATTCAGTGAAGACCCGTTTGGGCAGTAGCAGGAAGGCTACTGATCCTAATATAGAGGTGACCGTGGAATGCACAACAAAGGGCAAGGTTTCCTGCTCCATTAAAGGAAAGAAAAAGCTGTTCCAGAAGCGGCATGGAGAGTGACTCTGACTCTGTGGAACTGGAGGCTGGTGTTGGAGTGACTGCAGGGAGCTGCGGAGCTACAACAGAGGCAAGCCAGGAGGAGAGAGTGGAGTCTGATGGCTGCAAGATGGCTGCTGACAGTGAGGAGCCTAGGAGCAGTGTGGCCCTGGAGGTTGCAGAAAGTGCTCTGACTAACCAGGAGATGGCTACAGACAACATGGAGCCTGAGTGCAGTATGGCCCTAGAGGTTGCAGAAAGTGCTCTGGGTGACCTGGAAATGGCGGCTGCGAGTGAGGAACATGGAAACCGTGTGGCCCTGGACACTGAGCAGGTAATGACTGTGACCCCCATGGGGAAAGTAGAAGTGAGTGAAGGGAATGTTCCCAAAGTGACTGAGACTGTGATACAGTATGACACTATTATTAAAGCATTGAAGGACCTGAGGAGTTTGGAAGATAAACAAAACTGTTTAAACAGAGACATTGATAATTTGATAGATGAACTGCAGTCGCTGAAAGGAGAGAGGAGAAACCAGGCTTTACGGGAGTTGACTTATCTTGATAAGGATTTGAAGGAGACCGAGACTTACATTAAAGACATTCTGAATGTTATTGAGCCATGGAAAGAGCTTTATGGAAACCTGCAGAGGTTTAAGGAGATGCAGGAAGGCAAAGTGACTGCTGAGACTCTGCTTAAAGTTACTGAACTGCTTAATGAAATAGAGGGTTCAAAAACTGTTGCTGAATGCAGTGCTACAGACATTACACAATATAATAGTGTTGGAAATAATCCTGAAAACCATACTGATAATGTGTGTGCAGCTGCTGTGAGTGCTGGGGGCAGTGAGGTGCAGATGGATGCAATTAATACAATGCATGTGAGTGATGAGGCTGCTTTGGCTGAAGGGGGAGTGAGTGCAATGAATGCTGCGAGTGCTGGGGGCAGTGTGGAGCAAGTTGCAGAGAGAGGTGCAGCTGAGGTGCATGTGGTTGATGCAATTCAAGTGAGTGGGGGAGGGGAGGGAAAAAATGGTGTTTATTCTGCTGGGGAGAGCAATGTGCAAGGTGGGAGTGAAAGGGCTGCTGGAGGTAATGTTTGGGAAGGGAGGAGGTTCTTCGCACGTCAGAGGGAAGATGACTCTGATGATCAGATTGATAAGAGAATAAATGTAGTTAAAATTAAGTGGGAGAATGAGAGAGAGGATTTCCCGGGGCGCAGGTTTGTTGCCAGAAACATAATTAAACAGTTGTTGGATTTCACCCCACAAGATATTTATGCTCTAACAAGTGTCACAGATATTGAATTTGACGTCAGTTTTAAATTATCCCAAGGGTTGGAGGAATTCTGGAGGAGGTATCATCTGAAGAAAGAGGCCAAGGAGTGGGAGGGGTTTAGGGTAATACCTGTCTCCAAACCTGAAACTAAAGTAGTGACTATAATGATGAAGAATGAGACGGTACATGAGCAGGACGTCCTCATATGGCTCAGGCGCCAGTGCACTTATCCCCCCTGGTGCGACTGTTTGATGAGGAGGGTTTCTGGACGGGGGGATATAAAGTCCAAGTTAAACTGCATGTAGAGCACAATGTTCAGAGTCATCTCCCAAATTCGTTTTTCATTGGGAAAACAAGGGGTGTCTGCTTCTATGTGGGTCAGCCCAGACTATGCTATAAATGTGGGTCCAACAGGCATTATGCCATGAAATGTAATGTACAGAAATGTGCTTTGTGTGGGGAGACTGGGCACCCGAGCAAAGAATGTGTCCAGGCAATAAAGTGTAACCTGTGCATGAAGTCAGGCCATGCTTATAGATCATGCCCCGAAGCCTGGCGCAACATTCAGCGAGCTTGTCCCAATTTGGCACAGGAGATGAGCACCCCAATGCCAGGGGAGAACCTGCCACAGACTGAGACAAGGAGGGATGAGAGGGCAGAAGGGGTAAGAGAAACAGCTAGAGGGCAAAAAACAGAGGTGAGAGGGAAGGAGGCAGAGAAAGATGGAAGGAAGAGTGACACAGGGAAGAGTGAAGGGAATAAAAAGACAAAGGTACTGATGTCCAATGAGAAGGGGAGAGGAAGGGATGAGTGGAAAGTGGTGGGCAGCAAATCAAAGAAGAAAGTTAAAGAGAATAAGTGCCCTGGTGTAATTACCATTGAAACTGAAAATAGGTTTGTTTTGCCAGGGAGGAAATCATGGGGGGAATTGGCAGAGGAAGAAGAGGCGAGAATAGAGGAAACACCTGAGAAAAGGAAAAGTCTCCCTTCCGTCATTTCCAGTAGGAAAAAGAGTAAGAGGGAAGAGATTTCTGAATCCCAGGAGGCAGATTGGGAGTCCCTTGAGGAGGAGGAGGAAGGAGGGATTGAGAGCCATGAGACAGGTATAAGGATTCAGGTGAAAAGATCAGGAGGCAAAAGTTTAGACAAGTCTTTAAATAAGAAACATAAAGATGGCTCCTGATATGTATTATATGAACATAACCAGAATGTTAAATCTTGTTTATGGGCTGATGGGTGCAGGGAGGGAAAATGGTGTGGAAACTGAGAAATCTGTCGGAAACATGATGCTTTGCAGGAATGTTTATTTTCCTTTTTGATGTATTATTGATTTATTGCTTACTTCTGATCTGATTGAAATGTAATTGTATTTCTTTTGTAATTGTTTAATATTTTAATAAAATTCTCTCCCTACTATACCTGCTATCCCACAGTCACACTCCCTTCCCAGAGACTATTATCCCACTGTTACTATAGGCACCATCTCTCCCTACTATACCTGCTATCCCACAGCCACACTCCCTTCCCAGAGACTATTATCCATTGTTACTATAGACACCATCTCTCCCTACTATACCTGCTATCCCACAGCCACACTCCCTTCCCAGAGACTATTATCCACTGTTACTACAGACACCATCTCTCCCTACTATACCTGCTATCCCACAGTCACACTCCCTTCCCAGAGACTATTATCCCACTGTTACTATAGGCACCATCTCTCCCTACCATACCTGCTATCCCACAGCCACACTCCCTTCCCAGAGACTATTATCCACTGTTACTATAGGCACCATCTCTCCCTACTATACCTGCTGTCCCACAGTCACACTCCCTTCCCAGAGACTATTATCCACTGTTACTATAGGCACCATCTCTTCCTACTATACCTGCTATCTCACAGTCACACTCCCTTCCCAGAGACTATTATCCATTGTTACTATAGACACCATCTCTCCCTACTATACCTGCTATCCCACAGTCACACTCCCTTCCCAGAGACTATTATCCCACTGTTACTATAGACACCATCTCTCCCTACTATACCTGCTGTCCCACAGTCACACTCCCTTCCCAGAGACTATTATCCACTGTTACTATAGACATCATCTCTCCCTACTATACCTGCTATCCTACAGTCACACTCCCTTCCCAGAGACTATTATCCCACTGTTACTATAGGCACCATCTCTCCCTACTATACCTGCTATACCACAGTCACAATCCCTTCCCAGAGACTATTATCCCACTGTTACTCTAGGCACCATCTCTCCCTACTATAGACCCCTCACTGAGGATGTTATCTCCACTTCTTATCTAGATGATGCTGAATATCTGTGAAGTCCCCTACTCAAGGCTCTAGGCTACACAGCCTGCATAACTGAGGTGCTGATTTTATTCCCCATAGTCTCTTGTTACCTACCGCTGTTGTTATTGGGGGGAGTCTAGGAGAGTATTTATTTTAGGTCTTCACTTTAATAGCCATCATTTTAGTCCATCTCAAGAAGAAACTCTGCATGTAGCCTTAGATCCCTTTATATACCAAATTAAACCACAAACTACTGAATACATTTTATAATTCAACTTTGAAGGGTGCCCTGCTAATACTCTCTGTATACCCCGCTGATCATTTCAATATGCCCCTCTTATCCTGACCAAATGCGCCCCTGATCGCAATGGAATGCCCCACTCATGGCCTCTGAGTGCCCAGGGAAACCCTTTTCTAATTTGTTGCCTATATGAAACTACCCAATAAAAAACTAAAAGAGACTTGTGCCTTTCACTGCCATCTTCTAAAAAGCGCTTACTCATATAGCTGTAAGCATTGGCACAGGTCTCTTTTAGTTGGCTAATGGGTAAAATATTTACATATAAAATACAATGGAGAAAAAACACAATTTATATATTTTACCTTGCACAATTTTTTAAAAAGAGAGGCGCAATAAATGAGGATATGCCTGCAAGGAGAATGTGTTACGTGGGCCTAATGTCCCAAAAAAATTGCAGGTGAAATACCTGTGCCGAGCCTAGCAACCAATAAAAAGAAACCTACTCCTGTCAATCAAAACACGACCGTGACCTTGAGCTCAGTGGACTAATGATGCAGAGAGAATGCAGTGAGTCAGCTATAAATCTATAGCTACTAAACTAAACATAACTTTTAATCAATCATATTTACAAAGTTGACTGTTTTTATGTGATCTACATTGTATTAAAATTGTATTTTTGTGATGGTTCCCCTTTAATTGCTACAAGACAAAGGAATGGACTAACAACTCTGATAGAGAAGTACTGCATGTGCCAGTAATACAGCTAGTAATTAGTTGCAATATGGTCACTAATGGACCAAGTAGTGGAAGCCTATGATAACTGTAAATGATAAGGATATTAGAAGTCATTGAGGGGTTGTTCTGTGACCATATAAAGGCACAAGGCTGCAGGCTGAATTATACAGGGAACTCTGAGTATCACTTATGTTTTATAAGGGATAATGTACCCCCTACTGTAAATGATAAGGATATTAGAAGTCACTGAGGGGTTGTTCTGTGACCATATAAAGGCACAAGGCTGCAGGCTGAATTAAACAGGGATCTCTGAGCATCACTCATGGATTATAAGGGATAATGTACCCCCTACTGTAAATGATAAGGATATTAGAAGTCACTGAGGGGTTGTTCTGTGACCATATAAAGGCACAAGGCTGCAGGCTAAGTTATACAGGGAACTCTGAGTATCACTCATGTATTATAAGGGATAATGTACCCCCTTCTGTAAATGATAAGGATATTAGAAGTCACTGAGGGGTTGTTCTGTGACCATATAAAGGCACAAGGCTGCAGGCTGAGTTATACAGGGAACTCTTGAGTATCACTCATGTATTATAAGGGATAATGTACCCCCTACTGTAAATGATAAGGATATTAGAAGTCACTGAGGGGTTCTGTGACAATATAAAGGCACAAGGCTGCAGGCTGAGTTATACAGGGAACTCTGAGTATCACTCATGTATTATAAGGGATAATGTACCCCCTACTGTAAATAATAAGGATATTCGATTATATATTACTGTATAATGGGGGTTATTTGTTCTGTTAGAGCCAGAGAACTGACAATTTATTGCAGGTTGGGAGTAAAATCCTAATACAGCAATGCAGTGGTTCATTCATTTTTCTTGTCCTCCAGGGACATTTGGGGTGCAGGATGAGGTGTTTCTAAGTATCCCATGTGTACTGGGGAGTGTTGGGGTGATGGCGACAGTAGAGCATCTGCAGAAAGACGCTCGGATTTGGGAAACGCATTTTATTTTCCAAACAGATGTGTTGCCTTTATTTTTATACCAAGAATGATTTTTGTTCTACAGACTTTTGTGTGTGCGTTAGGGAGATGGTGCTGCTGCTGTACACTATGTACACTGTGTCTGCCTAGGCCATTGGATAATAATTAGCTGCCAGTGCATTCTGGGTTATGGCTGGGCAATAGTTATCATGGTGCCTCCAACTGGTTATTATGGGATGTTACCCCTAGCTATAGTGGTGACATTTGGATTTGTGCCCAACGGAAGCCTTTGACTATTAGGGGTAGCTGGGAGTTGTAGTTCATTTGCATATTTCTAGCATTTTATAAAGGACAAGTTCACCCCCACATGTGAGTCTGAGGAAGGGTGGGGGTACAAGGAGCTGCTAGTGGCACAGGCAGTGGGGGAACCAGACACAATCATGGAGGTAAATGTGAGCAGTGCTCAGGACTGATACCCACTGGGAAACTCATTCTCTCTCCCCTGAGCCAGTCCCCCCTGCAGCCAGCACCCGTAGTTTGATAAGTTTAAAAGCTCCATGTTTCAGAGTAACCTGCTCTCCTTCTGTAGCTCCCCCTCCCCTTTCACTAAGTATGTGGAAATAAAGGTGGACTGGTAATGTTCCTCACAACTTTTCTTCCCTGCAGCATATAACATTTGTATGAGTCCTGAGACACATGACGAGTATTAGATAAGCAACAAAATCAAACTGGAGCAGCACACTCACGTGTCTCAGGACTCACATACAGACTTATATGCTGCAGGGAAGAAAAGCTGTAAGGAAAATTACCAGTTACCAGTCCACCTTTAATCAACATACTTAGTGAAAGGGGAGGGGGAGCTGCAGAAGGAGAGCAGGTTACTGTGAAACACTTTAAACTTATAAAACTACGGGTGCTGCTTTCAGAGGGGGGTGCTGGCTGCAGGGGGGACTGGCTCAGGGGGGAGAGAAGGAGTTTCTTCATGAATCTATAAGGGAACGTAACGAAGGAGCCTTTGAAGCCACTGAACTACCGATGTGTCTTTACACAGCACTGACTGACTGACAGCACGAACAGCCAATGAGAGAGAGGACAGAGCAGTTAAGCAGAGAAACCCGACCCGACCTCAGAGCTGGCCAGAGGCAGGTAGAAGAGAAGCAGCTAGAAATAGATTCACTATAATGAATGGAATATTTTAAAAACTATACATTTTTTTTAATACATTATATTTAGACATTTTAATTACTTGATGCAACAATTCTTTTTACAAATTTTTAATTTCGCGATAGATCCCCTTTAAGGAGGCAGTCTGTGAAGCCATTTCTGATTTGAAGTAAGCAGTGGAATTGTTCTAAGAGAACAGTAGATTATCAAGATTGGTAGCCTGTAATATCTCATTACCACTGCAGCTGCAAGGGCACTGAGCTTCACTCCTGGAATGCGGATA
Source organism: Xenopus laevis (assembly GCF_017654675.1). Taxonomy (NCBI): domain Eukaryota; kingdom Metazoa; phylum Chordata; class Amphibia; order Anura; family Pipidae; genus Xenopus; species Xenopus laevis. The sequence continues at coordinate 17,500,962 of NC_054375.1, read as the reverse complement.
CAGCTTCAAAAAATACTTTATGTAAACTTCCCTTCGAAAGTAAGAGTATTTTTGGTAAATCTTGGACGATATTATTTCCAAATCTTTGCCCCAAACTAAGTGCTTTCAAGAGAGAAGACAAGATGGGTTCTTCCAGGCACAGAGATGAGGCTAGATCCTACAGGCCTGGTAAGGAATACAAGTCTGCCTGGCATTCTAGTCAGTTTTGATTTTTTCATGCCTCTATGGCTAAGAATTCCAGATCTGCTAAAATTCAACCAAAGCCACAATGAGATGAGGCTGGCCCTACTTTTTACAAAAGTCTCAAGACAATTTTTAATTTCTTCAGGAAGAACCAACAGTGGAGTCACCAACAGTCTTTCAAAGCTACTTGCAAAAGAAGCAATTTTGCCAGTTTCCCCTCAGCAATGGGTCTAGGCCAGGGGTGTCCAAACTTTTTGCAACGAGGGCCAGATTTGATGAAGTGAAAATAAGTGGGGGCTAACCATTCAGCCTGACTTTCTTTGAACCATTAACATCATTTAACTAATTTAAACAAGGAATTGCGTAGCCGTAGCAGTAATATTTGGGCACATGAGTGATCTGCCACTTGGTCTATACTGCTGCCTGTGTGCTGAAGGTGTTAGCCATATACACGTACTGGCACATAGTGAAGCGCTGCTCTCGCATACTTCTTTAGTTTACAGTACTAGCACATCAGTACGTCTATTGACACCTTCAGCCCTAAAGAAGTATGTGAAGTGGCGTTTCACTATGCGCCAGTACGTGCTACGCCTAGGCGATTCCTGATTGCTCTGTGCTGGCGGGCCGCATAATTATTAATTTCATGATGGAGGCTGAGGACCAGTGTAAATTTGAAAATAGGCCATATTTGGCCCCCGAGCCTGACTTTGGACATGCCTGGTCTAGGCGTTATTTCCCCTTGCTCCTAGTTACAAAGGCATCAGGAGATTTATGGCCTATTCTAAATTAAGACGTATGAACAAGTTTTTAAAACATCAGAAATTCAAGATGAAGTCACTTGCCACAATAAAGTCGGTAATCGACATAGTTGATTAGTTAGCTTCTCTCGACTTAAAGGATGCATATCTTCACCTTCCTGTGGCAGAGGAATATCAGCGTTTTTTAGTATTTGCCTTTCTACCTTACCAAGAACCTTCACCAAGGTGTTAGTGGTGCTCATTACCAAACTGAGGAAAGAGGAATTGGAAGTCTATCTTCTAATTGTAGTAAGACATCCAGAGATGCTCAAGGACCAGGTACTGTTGATGAGGTCAACTCTTATACATTTTGGTTGGGTTCTGAATGAAGAGAAGAGTCAACTAGTATCCACACAGATGATTATAGTCCTGGGGGCTCTCTTCAACACCAAGCTGGGATTGGTTATCCCAGCAGAGAATTCTCAAGTTACCTCCGAGGTGAAGCGTCTCCAGAAACTCAATTCTTTGCAAGCCAGGGAACTCATGAGTTTCTGGGTCTTCTAACTTCTACCTTCAGTCTTGTGAAGTGGGCGAGGTGGAGAATGAGGCCTGTTCAGAGGTGGTTCCTGGCTCACTGGAATCGGTCAGAAGAAGAGTTGATGTGCAGGACAAATCCACGGCAGTAGTCTTAGGCTGCAAATATTTTATTGGGGAAGTGAAAATCACTACATGTTTTGGGCTGGACCCTTTATCAAGTTTGCAGGAACATACAAGGAAAGAACATTTAAGCATTCTATGACCTTTCACTGGAATCAGTATCTCAAGGATTGGTCACAGAAAATCTATCTCTAGTTCAAGTCTCATCTGATGTGGTAGCAGGACCCAGTAAATGTTTGCAGGGGATTTTCCTCTGGTGGAGCCTCAATGGATAAAGGTTTTTACCGATGCATCCGGCACAAGCTGGAGAGCCCATACAGAAGGAGTACAGAAGCCCAGGGGGTGTGGAAGAAAGATTTGTTACACCTACCATCAATCATTTTGGAGTTGAGAACAATTCAGAAAGCATTGATTGCTTTCAGGCCAATCCTGATGGGCCTGTTAGTGAAGATCAGGTTGGGCAATGCCTCAGCGGTGTCATATATAAGGAAGAAGGGAGGCACAGGCATCATCATGCTCGTAAAAGAAACTATTCCAATCACGGTTTGGGTGCAGTCCCATTTAATGGACATCACAGCCATCCACATTCCATGAGTCTTGAACTATCAGGCAGATGTTCTGAGTCGGATAGTTACAAGGGGGAATGGGAGCTGAACTCAAAGGTATTTAGGTGGATTGTGGCTCACTGGGGCCTCCCCAGATAGATCTGACGCCTCAGATTTCAAGACCAAGATCAAGACTTTCTTCTTCACATTTTCCATCGACAAGAGCATTGCATGCTCTATCACAGAGTTGGGGAAATCTCTGGGCGTACATATTTCCATGCATCCACCAATTCCAGAGTCCAATTTTTTTTTTCCCTCTCAAATCGATGCCATTGTAATTCTCCCAGATTGGCCACGGAGGCCATGAGATCCACTACTGAGGCGTCTGACGATCCAATCACCTTTGAAATTGCCAGTGGTTCAAGATTTATTAATTCAGAGATCGTGCCTGCACCCAGATCCAGTTACTCTCAATATAGTGGCTTGGAGATTGAAAAGTTTGACTGAAGCAACAGGGTTGCTCTGATCGGATGGTCGAAACACAGAAATTATCGAAATCTTGGCTTTTCTCAAGTCTGGTCTGGATTATGGATTGAGTCTCAGTTCTTCGAAGGTTCAAATTTCAGCCTTATCTGCGGTATTAGGCAAGAAATGGGCAGAGGAGTCTTGAACTGATCAGTTTTTTAAAGCAGTTCTGAGAATCAGACCTCCATTGAAAAAGATTGCTCCTCCATAGGATCTTCCTCTTGTCCTTAATGCCCCATTTGAGCTGGGTCTTGATATTTCCCTTTGCCCATTGTCTCTGAAGACTTTTATACTTGTTGCCTTGACATCAGCTACATGAGTTGGAGAGCTGCAAGCTTTGTCTGTGGATCAGCCCTATACAGTTTTCCATGAGGAGATGGTGGTCTTGAAACTAGTCCTGTTTTTTTTGTTTTTTTTTTACCAAGGGTGGTTAATTTTCATTTTAATAAACCTATTGTTCTTCCATCTATGCCTTCAGTTAGAGAAGAGAGTCCTTTAGATGTCAAAAGGTGTCTCCAATCTTCATTCAAAGAACAGAGGAAGTTAGGCAATCTAGGAGACTATTCATTATTCCATCAGGTGCAAAAAAAGGGGGAACCTGCATCTAAGAGAACCTTGAGAAGCTGGATTACTAAAGCTATTTCCAAGGTGTATACAGAGCAGGACAGACCATCACCTTCAGGCGTTGCAGCTTTTTGAGCAGGAGAAGCAGAAGTCTCTTCAGAGACAATCTGCAGGGCAGCTACCTGGGCATCATCTCATAATTCGTAAGCATTATAAATTAATCTTATTTTTTTCAGAGATTCTACTGGACAGTCTGTCCTTGCAGCTTTTTTGATTAAAGCATATTCAGCATATTTTCCCTCCCTTTGTGTTTTATTGCTGTGATATTACCCAAAGGTTATTATTATGCTGCCAGGGATGACCAGGAAAAAGGAAAATTGTTTCATACTTACCGTAATTTTCTTTTCCTGGTCATCCCTATGGCAGCATACCCACCCTAGCTTGTTTGTGCTTAGTACTAAGACGAGGGGAGTTGGAGGGGGAGGTACTTATGGGTATGGGAGGCGTGTTGTTTTCTTCTGCTTATCCAACAGGGAGAGAGCATACCCAAAGGTTATTATTATGCTGCCATAGGGATGACCAGGAAAAGAAAATTACGGTAAGTATGAAACAATTTTCCTTTATCTTTTATATAAACAAGCTGCTGTGTAGCCATGGGGGCAGCAATTCACGCACAGGATACACAGTAGATAACAGATAAGCTCTGAAAAATCCTGTTGTATGCTACAGAGCTTATCTGCTGTGTAACATTTTCCTTTTCTCCTTTTTCATCTTTGAATAGCTGTCCCCATGGCTACACAGCAGCTTATTTATATAAACTGTAGTAGTCTTTCAGAAGCAAACACACCAGTTTTACCAGTGCAGAGCAACAGTACACTATTTTGTCATTCCTTTAAAATACTTTCATTTTTTGGTGTTACTGTACCTTTAAATGATTTTTAGCTGACTTAAGGAATAGAAATCCATATTATGGAAAAAGACCTTATTCGGAAAACCTCAGGTCCCAACATTTCTGGATAACAAGTCCCATACTTGTATTTGCAGGGCAAAAGTAGGAGCCGAAAATTGACCTCCTTCCCCGCCTGCAGTCCTCCCCAAACGCCAAACTCCCTCCCGGCTCACCTCCGGAGGCCGCCAGCTCCAGCCCAGTAGGACAGCGGGCAAATTCGGAGCGCCGACGGAGGTGCGCGTCTTGCGGCCTACAGTCACGTGACGGACCGCGGACTCGCGCAGGTGGCTACACAGCGGGACCAATACAGGGCCCTGCACCGGAAGCGCCGAGGCGCTATAGCAGGCCCACAAATAAGTCTGCAGGGGATCTGAAGGTACTTGCAGTCGGGAGGTGCATGAGTGTTAAACCCCGGGGGCGCCCCTCTATTGACAGCACTGGGACAGAGGCCTGCAATGTCCTGGGCCTGACAGTGGGACATATATTAAGGAAGTGCTAACTCCCTAATTCAGGCTAAGGGTGGGAATCATTTCTTGCAACCCGCTCCACATAACTTCGCCATCCACAAGTGCACACTGTGCTACCTGCTTGGGACAGCACTCTCCTCAAACGGGCTGGGAGGCCCCAGTACCTGGTTGAACGGCACCCTGGCTGTTATCTTCCATCAGGGGCAAAGGTGCTCTGGGCAGGATACCCGATAATGGTGCAATGAATCCCCATAAATCCCAGTAGACCGTTCCAGTGTGCCTGTACAGTCATACAGCCTTGCAAAACCTGCGGCCACTGATACAATCCGCAGCAACATACAGCTGTAACTTCCACCATAACCGAGACTGTGAGTGATTTTCCTTGCCAATGGGTAAATACGGCCCTAAACCAAAGACCGATGCCGCCGCTCGTTTGGAGCGCTACGCTCATTGCTCACAACAGGCAAATGACACTGATAGTAGCCAAGAGGCTCCACCACCCCTCTCACAACCAGTCATGGTCTCCCCTGAACCATCACTATCTGAGCTCATGGGCGCAATCTTGGAAAATCGCACATCTGCCACGGCCCAACTTGAGGCCCTTAAAATTGATATATCTTTGCTCAGACAGGATTTACAAAATGTGAGAGAGAGAACAACCGAAGTAGAAAACAGAGTCTCCGCGCTTGAGGACCAAGTGCATCCGCTGCAAAACTCCATGCAGGAAGTTCAACAACAACTTCGGTCAGCCTGGGAAAAAATAGACGACCTTGAAAACAGGCACAGGAGAAACAATGTCCGAGTTGTCGGACTCCTGGAGAAGACGGAGGGTCAGCAGCCTGAGCAATTTACCGAAACCTGGCTACGAGACTTATTTGGGGCTGATACTTTCTCCTCCAATTTTGTAATAGAAAGGGCCCACAGAGTTCCAAATAGGGCACCCCCTCCGGGGGCTCCTCCAAGGGCCTTCCTGTTCAAACTTCTTAACTACAGGGATCGTGATGCTATCCTCAGAGCAGCGCGGCAAAAGGGAGACATTCAACACAATGGAGCTAAGATCTCATTCTACCCGGACTTCTCTGCTGCCATACAGAAACAAAGAGCAAGCTTCCAGGGAGTTAAAAGACGACTGCGTGACGCGCAGCTACAATACAGCATGCTTTTCCCTGCCAAGCTGCGGATTATTGAAGGTGGCCAGTCACATTTTTTTACAGCACCTGTGGATGTAACAACTTGGCTAGACGCAAGGGGCCCACAAAGACCAGCGGCAAACGATGGTCCCAGACGGGCCTAACACCATGACCGTTCACTAAGGTACTTTCCTGCCAGTCTGTCATCTATCTATGTGAAAGGGCTGTTGAACATTGTACTTCTTCTTCACACGGTTTGGTCCACGAGCCATGGTCTACTTGTCACTCCCTGTTGCTGACCTCCTGTTGAGGCCAGTGTTTCCTGAGACTATGGTAAGGATGTATGTCACTACATTGAAATAGTCAGGTGGTCCCCAAAGCCAAGGGTGATGTGCCTATAAACCAGGACCGGCTATATATACAAACAGACCACTAGTCCATGGCACATCTGGAACGGAAAGGAACTGTATCAGTTTATATTTCTAAAGTCTACTGGTTGGTTGATAAAGGGCCACGCCCACAGTCACTGACCATTTAAGTGTCTTCAGTTATGGGTTTTAGACCCACCCAAGTTGGGGGGGTGGGTAGGGAGGGAAAATGGGAAATGTTGGGGTGTCTATTGTATGTGTCTATTACTATCTTTTCAACGAGTGTTGTGTCAATGCGTTCTCTCAAGATACAGGTTCCACGACCCATTTTGCTCAGTCATCTGTACTATACTCACTATGTCTGTCTATAACATTATCTCATGGAATATCAGGGGGCTTAATTCTAAGTTCAAACGCAGCATCATGCATAACTATATTAAAAAACATTCCCCTTCTATCCTATTGCTACAAGAAACGCACCTAACTGGGCAAAAAGTCCTCTCCTTGAAAAAACCTTGGGTAGGCTGGTCATACCATTCCACATTTTCTACCCACGCTAGAGGTGTTTCCATCCTGGTTAAGAAATCCATAGCGTTTTCACTGTCACAGATCATTACAGACCACTATGGTCGTTTTATTATTCTAAACTGCACTATCGACAATAAGCCTCTTACAATGATCAACCTTTACATGCCCCCACCATATTCAGGAGCATTGTTAGATCACATTACTAACAAATTAGCAAACCTACCCCCCGGCCCTATGTGCATACTAGGGGACTTCAATTCCACAATGGACCCTCAGTTAGACCGTCTCAAATCTCAAGAAGTAGGCCCTACCAAACTAGCTCAATGGGCGAGTGCATTTCAATTGCTAGATGCTTGGAGATGGAAACACCCTGACTTAAAGGAGTATTCATGCCACTCGACTACTCACCAGTCCTTTTCTAGGATCGACTTGGCACTAGTAACTAATGATATACTGCCCCTTATCGACAAGGTGCGATTTCTCCCCAGAATACTTTCTGATCACTCCCCGCTTCTTTTATCCCTCAGATGGTCAACCCCAACAAATTCTAGAATATGGAGACTGAGTCCTCTCTGGTTAAACAATGAGACAGTGCAAACAGCCAACTTAGAGGGCTATGTCAATTATTGGGAAACCAATGCTGACTCGGCCTCCCAGGAGGTCCTGTGGGACGCCTCCAAGGCGGTAATGCGGGGGTTCCTAGCTAGAGCAATACGGCAAGCACGAAATCAAGCGAAACATTGTGTTGATCTAGCAGAAGCGGAGGTCTTGCAGGCAGAGACAGATCACATCTCTAACCCCTCTCCGGAGTCTTACGCACTTCTGATAGACAGACGCAATGCCCTAGAGCGACAACACACATTGTTAACAAAGAAAGCTCTTCTGTACCAATCACAAAGGTACTTTGAAATGGGTGATAAAAATGGTAAAATGTTAGCATATTTCGCCAAGACTATGTGTCCTTATACAGCGATACCGGTCATAATGGGGGCAGGTAATGTAATAGTCACCGACCCAAAACTATTAGTAGAGGAGTTTGCTTCGTACTATCGGGACCTATATGATACAACACTAACCCACTCCACGACCTTCACATACCCTTTTTAGACAGTATTTCCATCCCATCCCTCTGCACTGATGACAGGACGGCTTTAAATGAACCTATTAAGTTAGAAGAGGTTAAAGAGGCCATTGCCTCTCTCCCACCTAGCAAAACCCCAGGCACTGACGGCCTCCCCTCGACTTGGTATAAGTCTTTACAGGAGCAACTAGCCCCACAGCTACTTAGTACTCTACAGTCCTCCTTTGTGGCAGGCTCATTACCCCCCTCATTCAGTGAAGCCCTCATTGTAGTGATCCCCAAACCTGGCAAAGACCCGTCACACTGCAGCTCGTACCGCCCTATCTCTCTCATTAACACGGATGCTAAAATCCTTGCAAAAATACTTGCAAAAAGACTTCAAAGATACATCATAGACCTAATCCACCCAGACCAATCAGGGTTTATGCCAGGCAGGTCCACTAACATCAACCTGAGGAGATTATATACCAATATTGAGATTTTACATGATAAGCCGGGTACAAGAGCAGTGGCCTCCCTTGATTCGGCCAAAGCATTTGATTCCATTGAATGGCCCTATCTATGGGAAACGCTACGCAGATTTAATCTGGGAGATCAATTTATTAAATGGATTCAACTACTATACCATCGGCCAACGGCAAGGGTAAGGGTTAACGGTCTTCTATCTGCTCCATTTCAATTGCATCGAGGTACTAGGCAGGGATGTCCCCTGTCACCATTTCTATTTGCCTTAGCCATTGAACCCTTGGCTATTGCCATCCGGGAATCTCAACAAATTTCTGGCTTAGCCCTCGGCCCAATTACCGAAAAAATCTCCTTGTATGCGGACGACATGTTAATATATCTCGCCGACACCCAAGGTTCCCTTTTGGCTCTGCTCACGTTGGTAGGGCAGTTTGGCGTATTTTCGGGCCTTAAAGTCAACTGGAATAAATCCATACTCTTTCCAATCGACAAACAACCTACTCCCCTTCTCCCCCCCAATGTAGAGCTCACGTGGGCGCAGGAATTTAAGTACCTGGGTCTGAATATACAAAGGGACCTGTCCACCTTCGTACAGATCAACCTCAATCCAATACTTACAAAACTAGAGGCCGACCTTCGAGGCTGGGCAAATCTCCCACTTACAATGTGGGGGAGAATAAATCTTATCAAAATGGTATACCTCCCCAAAATCCTATACCATTTACACAACGCTCCAATCCATATTCCCAACTCGGTGTTTAAAAAAATCAATCATCTCATTCTCCCCTTTATATGGAACCAAAAAGTACCACGACTGGCCTGGGAAAAGTTGACAGCTGATAAAGAAGGGGGAGGCATGGCCCTGCCCAACTTCCACCTATATTACCTTGCATCCCAAATCTATTACCTACACTGGTGGCTTCATCCTGACCCATACAACCCCAACATGGCTTTGCAAGCCAACATAGCGGGGTCACTAGAAAGCCTTAAGAATCTACCGTATCGCAAGCTCACAGACGTGGGCAACCTACCCTCCTCTATCACTACACCCCATAAAGCTTGGTGTCAAGGACTGAAACAGCTTAAAAAACAACCCTTGCGTCTGATTTCCTCCCTCCCATTATGGGGCAATGCCAATCTTCCACATTTTCGGAATCTAGACGACTTTCTATATTGGCCACAACGGGGTATCAAATTTCTGGGAGACCTTCTAATAAATAACACATTCCTGTCGTTTCAAGAGCTCCAGGACAAATGTGCTCCACTTCACACTCCCTTGTTTAGATACTTCCAAATCCGTCAACTATTCAGGGCACAGTTTGGAACTCTTTCCCCGGTGTTGACTACATTGGCAATGGAAGAGTCCCTGGCGGTAGGGCAACCCACCAAACTGATATCTAAACTCTACCACAACTTATTAGCAAGTATCCCCCCTCCATTCCACAAGGCACAAAGTAAATGGCAATTACTTGTACCAGAGCTCACCCAGGAGGACTGGGAGGAAGCGACAGAGTCAATATATATCGGCTTAATATCCGTGAGAGATAAACTGATTCAATACAAAACATTCCATCAGGTATATACAACCCCAATGAAACTTACGGCTATGGGTAAAGGAAATAACGACAATTGCCCTAGATGTGGTGAAATGGCAGCAAACTTCTTACACATGATCTGGGCCTGCCCGATAATAAAAGCCTATTGGTCTCTGGTAATGACTGCCCTAGCAACTACCCTAGATTTTCCACAGGTGAACTCACCTCAGGTATGCCTACTGGGGATAGTGGACCAATTAGTACCTACTGTCCCTGCAAGAACTAGGTTTCGAGTTTTGTTATACTATGCTAAAAAATGTGTTATTATGCATTGGATGGGGCCAACCCCTCCCACCGTGGACTCCTGGATAAAATTAGTCGACGAGGCTATTCCCATGATTAAGCTTACGCATGAAACTAGAGGCACAACCCGTAAATTTGATAAGATATGGAGCCCATGGTGGGAGTCGGGGCCGGGCTTGCGATCAAGGGATGCAAGGGAATAAAAGGCCCTCTGATGACTCTGACACAATTAAGGCAGTGGTATGATCCAAAAGAGAGAACGAATATGTACCAATTACGCTACAATAACGACATCGACACAAGATTGTAATAAAACTGTTTAATGTTTGTAAATGTTTTATATGTTTAAACGAATAAAGCATTACCTTTAAAAAAAAAAAAAAAAAAAAAAAAATATATAAAAGTAGGAGCCACCTGAAGCAGCACCTGCAATTCACCGGAGGGGGGGTATCACTAGTACAGACATTGCATTTGCAATTCCTTGAACTAGAAAAGCCAAATTTCCGTTCCAAAAACTTCAAATTTGTCTCATAAAGTTAGCAGGAGCTGCTTTTTATCGTCTGCCTTTTCCTAGCTTTCAAATGGGGGGGGGGGTCACAGACCCCATACAGAAAAACAAATGCTTTATAATGCTACAGTTATTGCTGCTTTTGCTAACTCCTCTTTCTATTCATTGTTTCTCCTATTGATATTCCAGGATGTTAATTAAAGCAATGCATGTTGCTAGGGTAATTTGGACCCTAGCAGCCAGATATTGCAAACTGGAATGTTGCTGAATAAATAACAAATAAAAAAATGAAAACCAATTACAAATTGTCTCAGAACATCACTCTCTACATCATATTAAAAGTGAATTCAAAGGTGAACCACCAAGGGATAGTTCACCTTTAAGTAATCTTTTAGTATGTTATAGAATGGCTAGTTTTTAAGCAACTTTTCAATTATTTATTTTATTCATAGATTCAAGCTTTCCAGCTTTCAAATGGGGTCACTGACCCCATGTAAAAACATATGTTCCGTAAACCTACAAATGTAGGGTAATTGCTACTTTTTATTACTCATCTTTCTAGTCAGGGCCTCTCCTATTCATATCAGTCAGTCTCTTCTTCAAATCAATGCATGGTGGCTATGGTAATTTGGACCTTAGCTTACAGACTGATGAAAATGCAAACTGGAAAGCTGTTGAATAAAAAGGTAAATAACTCAAAAAAACACAAATAATAAAAAAAAAAGAAAGCCAATTGCAAATTGTCTCAGTCTATCACTCTCTAGTGATGTGCGGGTCAGGATTTTCCCAACCCGCACCCGACTTCCAGGTTCCTTTTATAGGCCCTCGCCACCGATGACATTACAAAAAGGGCAGGGCGCACATCTATAATAGTTCAACCCAGAAACTGGTATTTTTAAGGTCGCAGGCGGGGAGACCAACCAGAAGAGCTCAACCCGCACCGGAAAGGGGGCGGGGGGGGTGCAGTCGGCGTGGAACAGCCCGACCCATGGGTATCAGGCCAGCCCCCACATCACTATCACTCGCTACATCATACTAAAAGTTAACCTGAATGTGAATCCCTCTGAATGATCATAGAAGAAAATGCTAATTCCGATCTTACGGATCTTTTGATACCACAGAGGCGGCAGCAACCAACACCCGACTTAAATTTGGAAATTAAATATTTTGAAAGTGTTAAACCATAAACATTAATTATTTCCACAATGGTTTCACTGGGTCAGAGATAGGTAGGGTCGCCACCTTTTCTGGTGGTAATCGTCTGACTGGATTCATGACCGAAGACGAGATGAAGGAGCAGGTCTATCTCTGACTAGGGTTGCCACCTTTTCTGGAAAAAAAATACAGGTCTTCCTATATGTTTATCTTTTTTCCCTATTAATAACCATCATTTTTACAGGTCAGGTGGCAACCCTAGAGATAGGGTTGTCACCTGGCCGGTATCTTACTGGCCTGGCCAGTAAAAACGATGATTGGTCGCAATGTTATTAATAGGGTAAAAAGATAAATACATAGGAAGGCCTGTATTTTTTTTCATAAAAGGTGGCAACCCTAGTCAGAGATAGACCTGCTCCATTATCTCGTCTTCGGTCAGGAATCCAGTCAGACCATTACCAAGCCCCCCTTTTCTTTTACTAGATTTATAGTAGGTAAGTTTGTGTTAGTTGGGCTCTTTACATGTTTTCATGATGTTATCCTATGGAATATTGTTCCTTTTTTTTTTTTTTTCCACTGTTCACAAACTTACCGGGTTCATTGCTGTTCCAACACTTCTAGCATCTAGACTACTTGATATAGGCTGCGTTTGAGGCCTACATTTTCATTTCTGTATCTGGACTGACTGCGACGTATACTTCATAGATGTAAAATCCAATAAAATGCAAAGCCAATTCAGTTTTCTTTTTATTATACGAATAGGGAAGAAATCACCTGTAAGACCAAGCCTCCGTGCACTCAATACTCGGTCACGCCACTGAAGAAAGCTATTGTCGATACACACAAAAAAAAGCGCCAAATATCTCCCCGTGCAGCGAGAAACACGTCCAAAACCCACTGCCTCACGCCCAGGTATAATTCAACATTGTTTCTTGTTAACAGCCAATGGATGGATGCGCTTCACTGAAGCGGATAGTTCCAGAGAGCGCACAGACGTAACGTGACGTGCCTTTTCCGGAAGTTGTTATTGACTCCCGGAAGGTGTTTGTGTGTAGTGCAGACTGTGTCCGTGTTGAATTGGTGGAGCTGTGTGAACCGGTATTGTACTGTGTCCACGCGTGAGGGATTGGGTGTCAGTGTGGGTGGTGGTGCTGATTGTGGTCAGTGTTAAATGTTGCGCGATTTATTGCCGTAAAGCGCATCAATCGCCTTAAAAATCCTTATTGTCAACTGCCTGTCAATATTTGAGCCATTTTGTTCTATAAGTGCCTCGCATTTTGCATGTGTGTGCTAGGCTGAAAGTGTCAATGCAGCCTGCTGTATATCCTCTCTATATGGAGAGATTTTTGGAGATGCAATTGCATTTAAACAGCAACCTATAAGTTAGAAAACTAAAGCAAAGATCTGATTGGTTGCTATGAGCAGCATCTCCAGAAATCTCTCCAGATATTTATCTCCTGCGTTAGTAAACATGTCCCTGTGTTTCTTAATGCTACGTATGTTTTATAGAGAGAGAGAGAGAACAACCAGATGGCTGAAATGGCAAAATGCTGCTGCATAAAAAGCTAAATTGCCCAAAAATCACAAATAATAAATAATCAACTGCAAATTGTCTCAGGATATCTCTCTCTACAGCATACTACAAGTTAATTTCAAAGTGAAAAATATCTATTAGATACAACATGTTACTGCTATGTGTTTAATAGCACAGGGGTCACACAGCAAAAGGGCAGCACTCCGTGCTTTAGTAAAATTGCCTTTATTTCCACATGCAGGGCAACATATACAGCAACGTTTCGAGCCACGCACGGCTCTTTGTCAAGCTAACCTAGCTTGACAAAGAGCCGTGCGTGGCTCGAAACGTTGCTGTATATGTTGCCCTGCATGTGGAAATAAAGGCAATTTTACTAAAGCACGGAGTGCTGCCCTTTTGCTGTGTGACTAGTGGTTCTAGTGTGGAGGGACACTGTGGGATGTGCACCCGGAATAATAAGAGATTGGAGACAAGTGAGTGCCCCTCGAACTCTACCTCTATAATAGCACAGGGGTCCCCAACCGCTGGGCTGCGGCAAAGAAATGGGCCGCGGACACTCCCGCACTGGGCCGCTGAGGCGAATTGGATGCCTGCGTGCCCCGAATTGGACACCTGCGCGTCCAAACTTGATGCCGACCCCGCCCCAGACCCTGCCGACCCCACCCCCGGTAGTTAGTATATGAATTGGGTGTATATTATTTATGTGAGAGTATGGAGGGGTCAGTGTAGGTGTGTCTTTGTATGGATGCTGGGTTTCATGTGGAGTGGTTGAACTTGCTGAACTATGGTCTATTTTCAACCTGATTTAACTATGTCTGCTATAGGCACAGCCTGTATCATAACTGGGGAGCTATTGAAACCATTTGTATGGACACTGAGCTTATTTCTCTCTGTCTCACAGGTTCTCCTACGCACTTCATAATGGGGGAGCCACAGCAAGTCAGCGCTCTACCAATACCCCCCATGCAGTACATTAAGGAGTACACGGATGAAAACATCCGCAAAAGCCTGGCCCCCAAGCCTCCCGTCCCCATAAAAGACAGCTACATGATGTTCGGCAACCAGTTTCAGTGTGACGACCTCATTATCCGCCCTCTGGAAACTCAGGGCATTGAGAGACTCCACCCCGTGCAGTTTGACCACAAGAAGGAGCTGCGAAAGCTACTTATGTCCATCCTGGTAAACTTCCTGGATATGTTGGACATCCTGATCCGAAGCCCAGGCAGCATCCGCAGGGAGGAGAAACTGGAGGACCTAAAGTTATTATTTGTTCACATGCACCACCTTATTAATGAGTACAGGCCCCACCAGGCACGGGAAACCCTGCGCGTGATGATGGAGGTGCAGAAACGGCAGCGGCTGGAAACGGCAGAGAGGTTCCAGAAACACCTAGAACGAGTGGTGGAGATGATCCAGAACTGTTTGGCTTCGCTGCCTGATGATCTCCCTCTTCCTGATGGCACTGTCAGTGTAAAAACAGAACCCATGGATGTTCAGGAACCCTGTACAGACCATCACGAGGGGCCACAGGGAGCAGCAGCTTCTGTGAAAGAGGCCACAATAGATAAGGATGCAGCTATGTGTGGTATCATCGATGAAATGACCTAGACAGCTAAGAAATCCTAACCAGAACTCTTGAACTTTAAAAGTCACAAGGATTCATTAAAAAACAATTGCTTAGCTTTTTTTGTTGGTTGTTTTCAGCATGGGGATTTGCAAGGGAAATGTTTGTCCCAGAGGGACTCAGTCACAGCTATTGCCCATCATACATATCTGTTTATTGTGTGGTTTCTCTACAATGCTTTGCAAAGGACGTACACAAGAGAGCTACTATTTTTCAGTGTTTCCCATGCCAGTTCATTTGTAGAATGAATGATGGGGCTTGTAGTTCTGCAACTCCTCAGTGGAAGCAACTGCTTATTTGTGATTAAACTATAATGAGAGACAATGGACTGGGCAAGACTTTTGAATGTTGGGTAACTGATATGCTATGTATGTAATCTGGTCACTTCACCTTATTTACAGGTTCTGAAATATCAAATGTTTATTTAAAAGTCAATATTAAAATCATTGGTGTGTATGTGTCTTTCTCTAAATGGGGATATGTAAGTCATTTTAATTGGAACATAAAAATCACACACTGGGTACCATTATCTGTTACAGACTGTTACAGTCTCCATATTTTTTAAACCTTACCCTGTGCTTCTTTAATGCTTTCTGTTTATTATTTTGGTTCCTTTACTATTTCTATTACAGCCCCTAACCCTTTGTGACTTCTGGCACCTTTCCTACTATTTGTGCACCTCCAGTGTATTACACTCCATGCAAGCTCTCAGATATTTCCCATATATCTTGTGTTAAATGGGTTGTTCACCTTTGAGTTATTTTTTTTATAATGTAGAGAGTGATATTCTGAGAAAATGTCCAATTGCTTTTCATTTTTTATTATATGTGATTTTTGTGTTATTTAGCTTTTTATTCAACAGCTCTCCTGTTTGCAAATGCAACAATCCTGTTACTAGGTTTCAGCAGGGAGCAGGGTTCAAATTACTCTAGCAACCAACATATTTATTTGTATAAGAGACTGGAATATGAATAGAAGAAAGCTTGAATAGAAAAATGAGTAATAAAAAAGTATCAATAACTATAAATGTGTAGCCTTACAGAGTATTTGTTTTGTAGAGGGAGTCAGTGACCCCCCATTTCAAAGCTGGAAAGAGTCAGATGGAGGAGGCAAATTAATAACTATACAAAAAAAATAATGACTAATGGTTGAAGGTGAACCACCCATTTAAAAGATGCCTTTGATGTTTGCTGATACATCATTATTACGTTTAAGGAGAGTTGTGGAAGAGCTGAGATGTGCAGCCCCTGTTCTGAAACCAATATAAAAGCTGTTATACTATGTACATAGTATCGTGATAGTAGTATGCTCTGCTGCATAGTAAATAAGCAAATACATTGTGGGCATTGAGCTGAAGGGACAAGAGATGTGATACAGAAACACTATCTGAAACCATATAAAAAAAAAAAAATAATGGAAGAAACTGCCCCTTTAATTGAAATGAGTACAGGAGTTCCAGGATCTGTGTATTTAGAATATTGCTTGCATTTGTGTTCCGTCCTCATGCTGGTTGTTGGAATGGAAATATTCAGTAAGCTCCATTCTAAAGTCTTAGCAGATGCTGGCCAAAATGTTTGAGTTACTGGCCTCCCCAGCCAGTTGTTCCCTGAAGGAAGCATATACAGTAACCCCAGGGTGCTGCTGTGGGTACCCTAGGCTGATACGTAATATGTCAGTAAAGTTACAGGAAGACCCATCAGTTGCAGGACAGGTGACAGTTACCAGCCTCTTTTGTGGACAACCCCCAAATGCCAGTTGTCTGTCCCCCACCCCCCAGGCATGCCTACAAGAGGTACACTATATATACTGCTAATTTATTTTTAAGCTGGTTTATACCATTGTTACCAGGGGTGGAACTGAAGGTCTTATTCATGATAGGGCAGGGGAATGATTATTTGCTGGAGAGTCTGCAATGAAAGGGGTCTCTTTCTGATATGTATTTCATACCTATGCAGCACAATATCTAGCAGTTACACACTATAGTGTATAGACTATAACAAGTCATTGACACAAAGTCATAGTAGGTGCAAGTGGGCTCCTGGGAGGTTCCCCTGTTGCGCTGAATAGGGTTATGCTGTGAAGTGGAATATGCTAAAGCCTGCTCTCCAATGTGTGCAGTTCCAAGAGAGCCTTGTGATGAAGCAAAACTCCGAAATGTTAGCCACTTTCCCTAGAGGGAGGGAAACAGAATAGCAGTGTTACATACATTTATACATATCTGCATTTAAAGGGGTTGTTCACCTTTGCATTCACTTTTAGAATGATATTCTGAGACCATTTGCAATTGGTTTTCATTTTTTACTTTTTCTGGTTATTCAGTTTTTTTTATCAGCAGCTCTCCATTTTGAAATGTCAAAAATCTGGTTGCTAGGATCCAAATTACCCTAGCAACAATGCAATCATCGGAAAAAAAACAAAAACTGGAATATGAATAGGAGAGGCCTGAAAGAAAAATGAGTAATAGAAAGTAGTAATGTCAATAAATTTGTAGACTGTTTTTAAGATGGGGTCAGTGGCTCCCATTTGACAGCTACAAAAAGCCTATAAAAAAACATAACTAAGGAAAAGAATTGCCCATTCTAATTAAAAGTTAACTTTAAGGTGAACCATCCATTTACATATTGTTACACTGGACTGTATAAGATCCTGTTAAAAGAGACATATAGGATATTTAAAAAAAAAAAATCCTAGTTTTAGTAACAATGAATAATATAAAGTGCTGGTTTTACTTGGGGCTAAAAATTAATATTATTTCTGA
Source organism: Xenopus laevis (assembly GCF_017654675.1). NCBI lineage: Eukaryota > Metazoa > Chordata > Amphibia > Anura > Pipidae > Xenopus > Xenopus laevis. The sequence goes on along the minus strand of NC_054375.1, from coordinate 17,483,346 downwards.
AAATGCCCCCTTTATTGGAGCTCCCTATAGATCTGCTACAGTCATTGTCCCTGTTTAAAATGAGGGATTGGTGTATCCTAAAGGTCCCTGACAGAAGCACAATAGGAGGGGGACAGCCAAACACAGCGCTGCATTCACACAACCAAAGACAGGCTTCAGTTTTCTGAATACATACTCCAATGGTATCGCTACGGAGCGCCGATCAAAGCAGTCACGGAGTCAGGCGTTTCAATATCAAATTGTTGGCTTTATTAAGCGCATTAAAAGTACAGTGGAGGGGGATTACAACTAACGCGTTTCGTGTCAGCAAGCCTGACACTTCATCAGAGTAATTAGTGCATACCTGTGTAGGTGCTTAAATAGTGACACCTATGCATATCATTAATGAATTAAAGGGAAAAAGAAGTGTTCTCACAAAATAATATACAAATATTCAAAATTATACATATAAAATAAAACACATGACTATCTGTATCAAAATAACAGTCAATTTTTTCAATTTTTTAAAGAAATATCCTAGTGAAAATATGTGTTGTGTACTTTGATTACTTAATTCGATAACCTCATATATATAAATAAAATATTAAATAAATAATCAATAGTCTAATTAATTTTATAAAAAAGGGGTATCCTTTAGTGAGTAATTCATTAACCATAATAATTTAGTTTAAAAGTGTATAAGTGATAGAATGATGTGCTTTCATTAGTGAGCATAAGGGGGGGGAATGTATTTTCATTCATTTATATGGTTTTGCGTTTCCAATCATGTTTAAAATTGCACATCCATATAACACCAAAAAACCTAATTAGGGTATCACTATATTTATCATAAACTTTTTTTAAAAGAAAGCATTTCCTTTATCTCTATTTATTACTTGAATTTATTACTTAGATTTCCACCCACTTGTTAGAACAATATAATAGATAGGGAACTTTTATTTATGGCCAAATATAGTCTATCTTAAAATATTATTTGCTAAAAACCTGTATTGGAAACACTGGCGCTGCTCCGTACAAACATAAATAAATTATTCAAAATAATCTGAAACTAGTCAGAAATTATATTGCATTTAATAAGGTAAATTCTATTAATATATCTTTAATTAAACATATAAAATTAAAGTAAATTATATTAACTGATAAAAATCGGAATATATATAATGCAGTCTATCCAATAAAGGTTTTTATCTCACACTCTCTGTTCAGCCCATATGGTGTAACTGTATCCAATAGGGTCATCCATTTGACTTCCTTCTTAGACAACAATGTATCTATATCGCCTTTTCTCTTCCCCAGTTTAACTGCTTCAATTACCTGGAGAGATACAAAGTATTCATTAGCTTCATGTTCTTGTATTACGTGTTCCGCTACTGCTGAGGCTATATCCAGCCTGTTTATGCATGCTAGATGTTCAAGTACCCTGTCCTTTAACCATCTCTTGGTCTTGCCGACATATTGTTTACCGCAGCGACATGTTATTAAATATATAACATTTGATGTCCTGCAGTTTGCATATGTTCGACAATTATATATTTTTTTAGTTATACTACTCTGAAATTCCTTTGACACATTTATAAATTTGCAACATTTACAGATGTTCGCACCACATCTGTATGTTCCAACAACATTCAGCCAGTTTGTCTTATCCTTTTTATTTGGTAGCATGCTCGGGGACACCTTGTCTCGTAGATTGTTTGCCCTCCTGTAAATAAATTGAGTTTTTTTTAAATCAAGTGATGTCAAAATAGGGTCTGATTTCAGAATACCCCAATGTTTTAAAATTATGTTCTGAATTCTCCTCGCTTCCATACTAAATGTAGTGATAAATTTCATTCAGTTTTCTGAAGCCTAGCTCTCCCATTTGCATCACTACCTCCCCACAGCCAAGAAAGACCAACTCAAATTGAGACCAGATTAGGTTGGATGGGAATTGACCAAGATAGGGTCCAGCTTTAGGTTAATTGAAGATGTAACTGTCCCTGTCTCCTAACATGGTCTACCCAAGTGGTCACACACACTCCCTACCAACAAGGAGCAACCTGAAGAAATCAATGAGGGGAAAAAAAAGGATTGGTCATTATCACATGGTCTCCTTCCTATACAACCATCCACCAGTTTCACTACATCTTCTATATATACACATGCCACAAGGCATTTCTATGACAAGTAGAGCATCACTATTGTACAGCCGTGCAGCAGTGGGTACATGGAGCTATCTCCACTAACTTTTCATGATATTCCAGACGGGTAGATCTATATTGAGCCATTTAGCAATGCAGCTTAGACAATCTATCTGGAAACTCCTAAGCAATCCCTGGTCCAAGCCCAATGAGCATAAGAAGAGGGACACCCAAGGAAGGCTTTCCATGATGGGGGCAGCACATTCTAACCTTTTGCAGTTCAGTTCTTCTGGTTAGTTAGTGAATTTCCATTGGTGAATTGTGGAGCCAGGATTTGGATGGAGCCCATAATTTCTAGGGGCCCCAATGTCATAAAGTGGGGGCTGAACTGAGACACAGTATGGGCAGATAAGAGGTGGATCAGGGGGTGGAGCCAGGGTTTGTGTGGGGGTTGGAGGTTTAAGGCCTAATGAAGAGTTTATATGGCTCTACATCTAGGGTTGCCACCTTTTCTGGAAAAAAATATCACCCTTCCTATATATTTATCTTTTTTCCCTATTTATTAACATTGGGATCAACCATCATTTTACAGGCCGCCTGGTAAACTACCCGGCCAGATGGCAGCCCTATCTACTTCTAATCTCTACCATCAGATAAAGGGGCAGATAATAACCAGTGTTGTGTGAAAACTGATTGAACAAGCACATTCAGCCTCTCTTTTGTCATTGCACAAGCTCCATTGTGTATATAACTCACTCCTATGAGGGCATCCATGTTGCATGACCCAAATCTAAAATAAACATTACAAAGTATAATAATATGGTATCTATATATAGTATTTCAGTATAATACCACTTATACATTCCATTAGCAACAGATCCCACAGTATGTAATAATTCCCTACAGCAGAAATACTAAACAGGCCAGCTACAGATCATGTAATAACAACATGCAATTCCTATATGTTATGGGAGTTAACTAATTTTAAAAAAAATATTCGCTGCGAGCAGGGTTCGAACCTGCGCGGGGAGACCCCATTGGATTTCAAGTCCAACGCCTTAACCACTCGGCCATCACAGCTCCACGGAAACTGAGTGGAGAAAAGGTGAATAACAATTTATAGCAGCGCTAGAATTCCATGTCATTTTATCTTGCGAGCTTATGCTCCCTCCTGTGGTCATTTGTGTTTATTACATGTTGTCATGACGCTCAGCTGCATCTATAATACAACGGGAGCTGACACAGATGAGGCTAACGGGCTGGTACTTTCTCTGTCAATGCCAATTCATCATTTTCTGCGTCTGGCAGATTCTCAGCTTTGTGCGACTAGAACTAATATGGAGAAGGTGACGTTTTTATTGCTATAAAGCTGTATGCCCTCTAGTGGCAGTATGCTTGAATTACAAGAGAGTTGCAAGGCAATTTGGTTAGAATTACATTAAATGTAAATGTTCTTGAAATGATTCATATGGAAGAAATGTTGAGGGAATTAGGGACTAAACTGCCCTGGGACAGGGAGATCCCAGTATGGTCTCACACTGTATATTTTATGTAGATGGACAAACCCTACTTAATCTGATAAATTGGTCAACTTGGAGGTATGGGATGACCTTCCCCATCCAATGATGAGAGGCAAGAACAGATTTTTAATTCCTGATATGCCTGCTTATTTCCAATTTGTTGGAGGCCCAAAACACCCTTCCCCCAAGGGGCGGCTCATACACAGCAGTGGTCAGTTAGCCATATACTGTATTGTAGTGGTCAGTTAGCCATACACTGTATTGCTGCTGTATGATATCAGAATTAGAGCTGTCCTTATTGGGGGTTTAAAGGAACAGTAACACAAAAAAAGTGTTTTAAAGTAATGAAAATATAATTTACTGTTGCTCTCACTGGTACAACTGGTGTGTTTGCTCAGGAACTATACTATAGGATATGTAGGGGACAAGAGGAATCCTTCCCCTGTTTTTCTGCCTGTGATATCATCCAGCCCAGTTACAGGCTGGAGAGTGATCCGATTGGCTGGGCACCCCAGTGCATCCTTGGGAGAGGGAATGTGCCTGATTTTGGAGCCAAATGTACAGGGTATCCCAGTGAGCTGAACAGAGCCAGCACAAGAAGATGTAAGACAGTCAAGTACAGAGAGGCTGTTAAATCTGTGGAGGTACAGATTGAGCCCAGCCTGTTTCCTGCCAAGCTGCTAGAGACTCAGAAGGAGAAAGGTGCCACTGGTGAGATTTATCCTGTTGCAGAGTTGCCTGTAATCTCCAGTGTGATTGCTTCTGAGAGCACCCCGGTGAGTGAGCCACCCAAGGGAGGATACTGGCACGGATACAAGCATGGGGCCCCAAAGTAAAGACAAGTCTTGTGTATTCATCTGCTACGTGGGAGCTGCTGCTAAATTCCAAAGGGAGAGGTACTTTTGGGAAATAGTAGCATACCTCCCAAGTGTCCCGGATTAGGCGGGACAGTCCCGATTTTACCTGCCTGTCCCGCCATCCCGGATAGCAGGTGAAGATGTCCCGCTGTTCGGATTTTGGATCTGTTCGGATGTTGGGAGGTATGGGTGTTTATATTACACAATTCGAATCTCCGCTTCTCTCGCTTACAGAGCTGACACTGAATCTGAAAGGTCACAGAGTGCATCCAGCCGCAGTTTCCACTCTATCCTCTGATTGGCTGAGCCCATTTCCTGACCTGATTAGCCCATTCGTCGGCTGTCAAAGTCCACCCACGTCCTTGATAGACTTCATTGGTTACGGCTGTTCAGGAACCGGAAGGGTTGCTAGGTTGGAAGATGGCCGGTGCTGTGCTTTTAGCCGCTGTGTTGTGGTCCAGCGCCTGGACTGGGCAGTGTGCCGAGCCGCCTGGGGGTGATTCTTTCCGAGAGGAGCTGCTCCTCACACCTCTGCGCTCTGGTGACATCGCCGCCACCTTTCAGTTTCGGACCCGCCTGGATTCCGACCTGAGGAAGGAGAAAGGTAAGGAAAATGGGAAGGCCTGAAGTCCAGTCATTCATTATTAGACTGTCTAACCTCACTGGGTTACAGGTTTAGCCAGTGCAGCCAGTACGGTTACTCACGTGCGCCCTCGTTTGCGGGGGCCGCGCCCTGCACTGGCTAAACCTGTAACCCAGTGAGGTTAGACAGTCTAATAATGAATGACTGGACTTCAGGCCTTCCCATTTTCCTTACCTTTCTCCAGGTAACAAGGGCGCACGAGCATAATTAATTGCGCACACGCGTAACTAGGCGCAAACGAGGGTGCACAAGCGTAATTAATGGCGCCCACGCGTAACCGTGCGCAAACTAGGGCGCGCGGTCTGTGCAAATGGGGCAGTGGATGTGCGCAAATGAGCGCTGCTCTCTTTGTCATCAAAGAGCTTAACATTTGTCAGTGGCGGACTAGGGGTAGGCTGTTTGTGAGGTATGTGGCTGGCGCCGCACTGGTTGCGGTTCCTCCCAAAGCTGATTGTAATATGTTATTTATAAATGTAATTTGTTTTGAAAGCAGAATCTGTTTATAGTCTGTTCGTGTGTGTGTTAGTATGTGTGTGTGTTAGTGTGTGTGTTAGTGTGTGTGTGTGTGTGTTACTGTGTGTGTGTGTTACTATACTGTGTGTGTGTGTCAGTGTGTGTGTGTGTGTTAGTGTGTGTGTGTGTTACTGCATATTAGTTTGTGTGTAACATACCATACAATTTGTAAAATGAACATGGTAATTAGGGGGTGTGGCCACAAAAATGGGCATGGCCAAAACCTTTTTTTTGTCCCTCTTTTGATTTCCAAAATGTTGGGAGGTATGTAGTAGTGCTACCTGGGGAATAAGAGCTCTGGGGAAGGAACATTTCATTTGAACTGTGTGGTTATTAACCCCTTCCGGAGGATTGGAACTTTGATATTAAAAAGGAGGACTGTGTTGGAGCAACAATTAAGTACCTAATAGTGATTAGGTAGTGTCCCACATGTCCCCAGTATAGGAGTGAATGGTGTATTAATTTGCCAAAGTTTTATTGCAGTTCATATAAAGTTTATATTTGTTTCATTTGCAAACTGTGTGAGTTTTATTATTCCTAGTGGAATCCCCCTGAGGTGTGTTCCTCAGTGTTCCCTAGGTGGAGGCACTGCGCTGTAATTTCCAGTTCCCGGTACTTTTTATACGCAAAAGGGACTCAGGGCCCCTGGATTGCTCTATTTAAAGAGACAGTAACCAAATTAGGGTTATATATATATATATATATATATATATATATATATATATATATATATATATATACACAACCTGCTGTGTATCCAAGGGGGCAGCCATTCAATGCTGAAAAAGGAGAAAAGCACATGGTACACAGCAGATAACAGATAAGCAGATAAGCTCTGTAGTATGAAAAAGTACCCCGCTTGTAGCCAAATATCTTGTACTAATGGTTACTTACACTTACAAACAGGTTTAGTTAACCTTTTAACAGATTAGGGCAAGGTAAATTACAAGTTCACAGTCCCGGTTACCCTGTCTTCTCCAACTCCAGCAGTTTTTGGGACAACGCCACCATTCTTATTTTCCTTTGCACTCTACTATTTTATGAATTTGAGCAAATTGGTTCTATAATTTATCGCATTTTATCAATGGTCACAGAATTCATTTTTATATTTATGAATTATAATTCATTTGAATCACAATTCATTTGGGAAAAGTAATTTATTAGTTTATATTGCACAACATTGCACAACTAGCTGATGAATTGTGAATGAATTTGTGCATGAACTTTGTGTTAGAATTAATTAATTAATGATCTCTCAATAAGCACTTTAAAATATTGATTGACTAATTAGATTAGCTATTTATTCAAATTAATTAATTTGATCTATTGCTCTGCACTTATTACAAGATATTTGGCTACATGCAGGGAACCTTTCTCTCTTAAATTTTTTTTTTCAAATGAATTCATACTGACTTTGGTTAGACTCTCGCAGTAACCAAGTGGATACTATTATAAGTAGGTAATTAAGGGTATCCACCTCTTTTCCTTTAGCTCTTCCATATACAATGGGATTCTTAAGAATTTATCTGTTATCTACTGTGTATCATGTGCTTGAATGGCCACCCCCATGGCTACACAGCAGCTTGTTTATATAAACTATATTAGTACTTATCTGTTATCTACTGTGTATCCTGTGCTTGAATGGCCACCCCCATGGCTACACAGCAGCTTGTTTATATAAACTATAGTAGTACTTATCTGTAATCTACTGTGTATCCTGTGCTTGAATGGCTGCCCCATTGTTACACAGCAGCTTGTTTATATAAACTATAGTAATCTGTCTGAAGCAAACACACCAGTTTTACCAGTGCAGGGCAATAATACATTATAGTGGCATTCCATTAAAACACTTTCATTTTTTTGGTGTTACTGTTCCTTTAAGCAGGACTGCTTATAGTGGTTTAACTAGATATTACTGGGCCCCCCAGCAAATTATTTTTCATGCCACCAAATTGCTTAGAGGTTGACTTGTTTTACCAACATTTATTGATACTATATATGAATTAGGGCCTCATGGGGCTCCTATACTTCCTGGGCCCCCTGCAGACGCAGGGTCTGCTTCCTCTATAGTTACACCCCTGGCTGCTCCTGTTTATAGGCAGCTGCACTCCATGGATTTATCTCACTCATGGGAATGGGTGGAACTGTGTGATACTGTGTATAGTAATGTCAGAGACATTGATATCAGGGTTCTACACCCTATAATTGTTCTTGTGCCATAACTCAAGAGGTGAATCAGGGAGTTGTGGTTTAATAATGGGGCTGTAAGTTGGATTGTTCTGTTAATGGGACATGACGCAGGATATTTAACCCAGGGTCCCCCATCAATCACAGCCCCGACCAGAGGCGTAATTACAGAGGAAGCAGACCCTGCGGCTGCAGGGGGCCCAGGAAGTGTAAGGGACCCATGAGGCCCTTATTTATATACAATTTCAATAAATATTGGTAAATCAGGTCAATCTCTAGACATTTTGGGGGCCTGAAAAATTATTTGCTGTGAGGCCCAGTAATTTCTAGAGAATCGTATATTAGATACTTCCCCTCCTCTTCCCCTGAGGAGACTTTCTCTGCGTTACATGAGCTGCACCCATAAAACAGACCTACACCAGGGTTACTGTCACCGGCAGGCCCGGACTGACAATGTAACTGTTCGGGCAAATGCCCGAGGGGCCGCATTATATTTTGATTAATTGGGCCGCTCCTGAGTGATAACTCACCTTTCACTGCATCCGGTGGGCTCTAGGACCCAGCTCCTCCGTACTAGCTCCCACTATGGCTCCGCCCCTCCCACTCCTCTCTGCTCTCTGCTGCCGTGCACGAGTGTAAGCTGGACGCACAGGGCCTCTTAGTCCCCTCTCTGTTCCGCCCGCATCAGCTCAGTGAGTATAGACAGGCTGCAGCACACACACTATTGTAGAGCAGCAGCCAGCAGGTCCACGTCTGCCCAGTAGTTACTGAGGCTGTGGACAGGTGTGGATAATATTGTTTCTGCTGACTGCTGGCCTACCTGTGCTGAGCCTGAAGCCGTGAATGTAATGCTCCCTGCCACAGTAACATGCAATTATCCATTTTTTTGTTTTGCAATGTGCAAACAAACAATTGAAAAAAAAATAGGAGTAAAAGGAGGAGAGGCTGATTTAATAAATAAAGGGGCAAAATTTATAGGAGTGAACATGGGGAAGCAGAATAAAGAATGAAAGGAGAGAAAGCTGGAATAAAGAAAAGCTAAATGGTGAAGGGTTATGAGTGAGAATTTGAAAAAAAAATAAAGCAGAAAGGATCCATCCTCTTTCATTTTCTTTCTGTATTTCTTGTGACAGTGGGCTGTCATAGTATGAAATAGTTGGTGGCCACTATGTTCCATGAAATGTTTTGGGCTAATGGAACAAGGAAGAGAGAGATACAGTACAAAGGCAGGGTTACAGCAACAGTTAGCAGGAGAGAGACAGGCACTGGAGTCCCTGTGGTATGTGAGTTGGCAACTCTAGAACTGCTGCAGACTGAGTTATACAGGGAACGCTGAGTATCACTCATGTATTATAAGGGATAATGTACCCCCTACTGTAAATGATAAGGATATTAGAAGTCACTGAGGGGTTGTTCTGTGACAGGCCCGGACTGGCAATCTGTGGGTTCTGGCAAATGCCAGAGGGGCTGCTATAAGGCCCCATAGAAAGTCACTATTTAGTGGGCTGGTGGGAGCTGGTTGGGCTTCTATGTGGGCTGATTGGGCCTCTGTGTACCTGAAATGCCAGGGCCTGTTTTAATTCTCAGTCCAGACCTGTTCTGTGACCATATAAAGGCACAAGGCTGCAGGCTGAGTTATACAGGGAACTCTGAGTATCACTCATGTATTATAAGGGATAATGTACCCCCTACTGTAAATGATAAGGATATTAGAAGTCACTGAGGGGTTGTTCTGTGACCATATAAAGGCAAAAGGCTGCAGGCTGAGTTATACAGGGAACTCTGAGTATCACTCATGTATTATAAGGGATAATGTACCCCCTACTGTAAATGATAAGGATATTAGAAGTCACTGAGGGGTTGTTCTGTGACCATATAAAGACACAAGGCTGCAGGCTGAGTTATACAGGGAACTCTGAGTATCACTCATGTATTATAAGGGATAATGTACCCCCTACTGTAAATGATAAGCAAACATAAATTTAAATGCCCATTGGTATGTATCTTATAGGATGCATTATTAGTTCTCCTTTAGTGCAAGCCCAGAAACTAAAATGTACTCCTTTTGTATTTGTTTATGACTTATAATATAAAAAAAAATATATAAATGTATATATCTATCTATAAAATATGCTTGTGTGTAAATAAAAGACCAGCATGCATTTCTTTGTGGGCTGCTTTGATTTTTTTTGCCAGGGCTGCTTTTTAATCCCAGTCCGGCCCTGGTCACCGGGATGCCCAGACAGGGGTCTTTGCTCTGGACATGGATAAGTCTGCAAATCCTCTGCTCCCCAGGTAAATGTCTGTCTTACATTTTGCTCTTATCTTACATTCAGAGATTATTGTGCTGTGATATTACACTGGAATCAGACATGGGAGGAAGGAAAGACTTGCTTAGTGCTGGGAATTAAAAGGGGTGGTTCACCTTTAAATTATCTTTTTTTAAATTATTTGACTTCTTCTTCTGACTCTTTCCAGCTTTCAAATGGGGGTCACTTACGCCATCTAAGGCTACAGATTTATTGTTATTGCTACTTTTTATTACTTAATTTTATATGTAAGCCCTCTCCTATTCATATTCCAGTCTCTTATTCAAATTAATTCAAGGTTGCTAGGGTATTTTGGATCCTAGCAACCAGGTTGCTGAAAAGGCAAACTGGAGTTAAATTGAGTTTAAAAAAGGCAAAGTCCATCAAGTTCATCAAGTGGAGAGCTGCTGAATAAAAATCTAAATAACTCAAAAGCTACAAATAATAAAAAATGAAATGAAAACCAAATTGACTCAGAATATCACTCTCTACATCATACTAAAAGTTAAATTAAAGGTGAGCAACCCATTTAATGCTTCCAACTCCAAATATAGAAACAAAGAACATGCAGCCAGATTTATACAGATCGACTGGGATTCTCATTAAAGGATTATTTGGATTTTTTTTTAATGCAAATCAGTTAGTGGGTAACGTCCATATCCTGCCTCCCCTTATTTAGAATAACAGATATATCCAGATCAAACTCTGCTATGAATCCTATGGTGTTTATATAAAATATATCTGGAACGGTCTTATTCCTAAAATGGACGAATGGCTAGTGTCAGTGTAGGGTTGATATTTGTTACCCCCGCCCTCTATGACGCCATAATGCTATAGGGCCCAAGGCAGGATGGACTATAAGGGCTAATGGTCAACTGTGGACAATGGTCACTCATATAACTTATACTAGGCCATACAAATAAATGATCTCCACTCTGTTACTTAGATTCCAGAGTGTCAGCATAGTGTCAGCATGTCTCTTATGCCCTTTTGCAGAAGTGTTGCTCAATAGCTGTCTGTACCACAATGTCTATGTTTAGCCAACAGATGTTTACGAGGCTGTGGACAGTTGGAACCAGAAAACTCTTATGTTGCAAAACTGCACATCTTACAGGAATGTATAAATATATATGCCAGTAAGTCTCCTCGCCAGACCATGTATGGTATTTCCGTGCACCCCTTGTCACAATTACTGTAAATGCCTTCTGAAAGCTATATAACGCTTGGACCAAGAGGTGGGTCTTTGGTAAGTCCTTGGGTGACATTCTGTGTGTTACTCCAACAGCTTACCCAGACAAAACTGTTATGTTGTATTCTGTATGAATACATTGCCTGACTATTACTAAAGGTTTTCCTTTAATGAGTTTTGTCTTACACGAGGTCAAAATGGTACTACTAAAAATACCATCAATGGTGGGCTCCCAGGTATCTGACTACTCCCTGAACTCAGCAGATTCTCTGTACCCTGCCCAGTGAAGAATAAATTGCCAATGTAACATCAACTTATAAGAAAATGGGGGCAAAGTGTTTGTTTATATTTATTCTACATTTCTCCATTTGGGCCATAAAGAGGTTTGCATATGTCGGTCCCATATTGTAGCCTATTGAGGTGCTTTGCCAGTGCTCAAACAATGTTTGTGTCCTTAAACCTAATGGTCTTAGAGAGTGAGTTGTTGGCAGCTGGATAGTCATTGATGTTGTGCCACAATATCTATACTGTCCCTTTAAGGTAGACAGTCACAATTTGGGAATACATTCATTATTCATTATGTATATAAAGCTGGTATATAAAGCTGTGATACAGATAATAAACTGATACAGGTCTCTCTGCTTTGTCCCACAGGTCTGTCAGTAGCTAAGAAACATGTGCAGGGATCAGAGGGGGAGACATTGGTTTTACCCTGTACTTACCCCATTAAACATAGCACCTACCACATGTGCTGGGGGAAGGGCACCTGCTCAGTGTTCTCTTATAACAATAAGATCATCTGGACTGACGGTAGTAAAGTGACCTGGAGTACATCAAATAGATATGGATTAAAGGGGAACATTAGACAGGGGGGCAGGGGGTCTCTGACCATCAACAAACTGACCTTCAATGACTCAGGAACCTACTGCTGCCGGGTGGAGATCCCTGGTCCGTTCAATGACCAAAAGAGAGAGATACATTTTCTTGTACAGAAAGGTGAGTGGGTTCAGAACTATGTGACTAAATAGTTCCAAGTAAACTGCACCTCTGGCCCATTATTTCAGGAACACTCAAATTTGATTCATCCTATCCACATTTTGCCTTTTAATGTTCCACTATCTTGGACAACATTTGCCATCCCCTGCCTTCTGTAGTTCACATAGGGTTTCATAGGCAGCTAATTGTTTACTGAGGACGATGGTGTTATGTAATAAGAAGAACAAGGTTTGTTGAGGTCTTATAACCCATAGCAACCTATAGGATGCTTGCTTTCAATCAGATGACTAGTAAATGGTACTTACTAGACCTCAAACAAACTTTGCAGCTCTAATAACATCACTGCTCTTAAGTTCATTATGACTGAACTCCTTTCTTTTATAATCCAGAGTGTCTTTCAAGCTCCCTATCTGATAATTATCTTGATGCAGGCTATGCAAGGATGCCAGTGTCTTTCAAATCCTGTCGGGAAATATGTTTTACTAAGGTCCGGGTTCCAGTCCACCTTGCCTGCAGATACTGGCCAATGCTTTGTTATGTTGGAACATTTCTGCTTTTAACCACTGGGGGGCACAGGGCAAAGGTACCATTAGTGGGCTTAGTCAGATAAATAATCAGATAAATAATCAGATAAATAATGAAGAGCTACAAGATTGTTATGCCATATGTGCTCATTATGGATTGGTTCCCTCTGGAGAGAGCAGGGAGCACAGCTGAGGGCTTAAATGGAATTTCAGGTTCATGACCTTCCGTCATTTCTAGAGGCATCTTGCCACTACACACTGTCAAGTCATTGTTTCTAGGAGAAAAGTTGGCACCCCCTGGCAGAAAAGCGGGAGACAAAGTGGCTGGCACAGTCCAAAAGAGCAAGTAAGGATCAATCCAGTGGAGTCAGGGGTCAAGAAATGTTATGGGACCCACTGAGTATGGATGGAAGGATTTTATTATGTTTTCTTCTGTTGTAGAGGGGTAGAACCTACACTAGTCAACCACTGACTAAAGTTGGCCATACACGGGCCGATAAAAGCTGTGGCAGCTTATTGGCCCGTGTATGGGGGCCCCCGACGGGCTTCCCCGATCGAGATCTGGCCGAAAGTCGGCCAGATCTCGATCAGATGGGGTTAAAAATCCCGTCGGATCACGGCCGCATCTGTTCGTTGAAGCGGTCCCGCGATCCGACCGCCCATTTACGAAACGCTAGGATCCTCAAGGTGGGCATATCAGAGGGAGATCCGCTCGTTTGGCGATATCGCCAAACGAGCGGATCTATCCATGTATGGCCACCTTAAAGTGTCTTTAAAGTGTGGAAATAGAATGACAGAAAATACATACAACTCCCTAAACTTATATATAGCAACTTACCGGGTACTGGTAAATAAAGTGACATAGTACCGCAGTCAACGGGAATACTTGTGAAAAAAGACTGTGGTACTATGTAACTTTATATATATATATATATATATATACATACAGTATATAATGTACCCCCTACTTAAAATTATAAGGATATTAGAAGTCACTGAAGAATTCTGTGACCATATAAAGGCACAAGGTTGCAGACTGAGTTATACGGGGAATTCTGAATATCACTCATGTATTATAAGGGATAATGTACCCCCTACTGTAAATTATAAGGATATTGGATGTCACTGAAGGGTTCTGTGACCTTATAAAGGAACAAGGCTACAGGTTGAGTTATACAGGGAACTCTTATTAGTACTTATGATACGTATGAGCGTCACTCATAAGGGATAATGTGGGATACATTCATCATCCTTTATGAGTGACGCTCATAAGTACCTTAAATTATGAGAATAGTCCTGTCCTGAGTCCTGCGACCACTTAAAAACAAGGAGTTAAGGGTCAGACACTTTTATAAAGGTCATGAAACCGTTAATAGAGGGGCTTAAAATATTATATAAAGGTATAGGATCCATTAACTAGAATCCCCTTATTCAGAAAGCTCCGAATTACAGAAAAGCTGTCTCCCATTGACTCCATTTTATCCAAATAATCCAAAGTTTTAAAAATGATTACCCTTTTCGCTGTTATAATAAAATAGTATGTTGTACTTGATCCCAACTAAGATATAATAAATCCTTATTGGAAGCAATACCAGCCTATTGGGTTTATTTCATATGTACATGATTTTCTAGTAGACTTAAGATATACAGTTCCAAATTATGGAAAGATACGTTATCCGGAAAACCCTAGGTTCCAAGCTTTCTGCATAACAGGCCCTATACCTGTACTAGACAAGTTTCAGTAGTCTTCAACATTAGTATTGAAGAAGGATTTGAGAGGGAGTTCAAGAAGCCTCCTCCCCAGTAGTCACTCATTGGAAGACTCAAATGGGCAAGGCTCTGCTTATTTGCCAAACTCACTTGATAAAAGAATCTCCAAAAGTTCTTGGAGTAGTTGTCCAGTAACCTGGAGGAGTATGTTTGGATCACAGGACATGTTGCCTGCCATATCATTGGTGATGGGCTTCTTATTCCAGTTGCGAAATTGTAATTGTGCAATTGTAATACATCAGCAAAGTGCAATGATTTCAGGACTTCCTCTCTCTGTTGTTGGTTTGGGTGACCTGAGAGGCTGGTTATCATTTCTTTCCTCGCTTGAGTTGAGTTGATTTGTACTGGACTGACTGATCACAACTTGACTTGCCTTCGTAGTCTTTCTTGGCTGACAGTAGCCATTATCTGCAGGGCCAGGCACACAACCAGGCATGGCTCCAGTCTCATTTGGAATTTTCTTCTTTCTCCTCCTTCTTCCAAGTAAGTACCTGATCTAATCATTCAAAACGGGAAGTGACCAGATCTGCTAAGATGGGTAAGAGAAGCTGCCAGCCAGAAAGAGATCTGAGTTTTGTGACTGGGGAGATGCTTTACTATTATTATCTTATTATTATTGCAAGTGACCTATTTAAAGGATATGTAAAGGCAAAAATATATATAAATATAATATACATACTCTAAATATTAACCTGCATCTATGGCTATTTAAAGGGGTGGTTCACCTTTAAATGAACTTTTAGTATGATGCAGAGAGTGACATTCTGGAACAATTTACAATTGGTGTTGATTTTGTATTATCTGTGGTTTTTGAGTTGTTTGGCTTTTTATTCAGCAGCTCTCCGGTTTGCAATTTTCAGCAGTCTGGTTGCTAGGGTCAAAATTACCCTAGCAACCATTGATTTGAATAAGAGATGGGATATGAATAGGAGAGGCCTGTATAGAAAGAGGTGTAATAAAAAGTAGCAATAACATTACATTTTTAGCCTTTGATTTTAAGATAAGGGTCAGCGACCTCCATTTGAAAGCTGGAAAGAGTCAGAGGAAGAAGGCAAATAATTTATAAACTATATATACAGATGAAGGCCAATTGAAAAGTTGCTTAGAATTAGCTATTCTATAACAGTTAACTTAAGGTTTACCACCTCTTTAAATGCACATGGGATTCTCGTTGCAGCTGCAGGCAACAAGCAAAATCTATTTGCCTCATCCGAACTGAATTTGTAATCATTGGGGGGGATTATACTTTGAATTGGACCTTCAATACTGTGAAGGAATCCTTTTAGAAAATGTCTTTATTTAACCTCCACAGACACAAAAATCACCTACTGTTTATGCTCATGACCCCTGCAGCTTCTGGGTCTGCTATCTTCATTTTTAGACATGGAACAAAAGCTTCTGGTGCCCATGGAAAGCCCCTGGCCATCGCTTCTACGTCACCTGCTCGCCACCAACCCCATCTGGTCGCCACTCATCCAGTGATGGACTGGCCCACGGGATACCAGGAAAACTTTTGGTGGGCCCAGGTGTCAGTGTGCCCTCTTGAGTCTAAACATTTGGCCTATTTCATGGTCATTCCTTATTTCTTTATGGGAATAAATTTGTAATAATGGAAGAATAGAGTATAGAAAGTAGATATAAAAGACTAGGAGAATAAAGAGGTTGAGTGAGGAGAGGAGGCATAATAGTTTGGGAAATGGGCCCACGGTCTAAGGTTTTCCGGTGGGCCCCTGGCATCCCAGTTCTACACTGCACTCATCGGTGAAGTTCTGGATACACAGGGCCACAGTTCTAGCCCCCCCATGTGCCTTTTCTGCCTACCCCTAGTTCCTGCATCCTGTGTAACTTGCATTTTTCTTAGAATTTAACAAATAGGTCTCTAGCAAATATCTGCCTCAAACAATGCGATTCTGTAGATACAAGTGTGACGTTTGTGCCCTGCTTTTCCCTATAAACACAAGTTTACTAAGGTCACTCACTTTTAGAAAAATACACTTCCATATGTTGGACCCCACCTTCCCCTGAGTAAGGCAAATCCCGAGGCCCTAAGCACATTTAATTTGATTGTTAAGCCAAAGTAGTGCTCTGTTTTATTATACTTGGGAAAAATATCAAACACAATTGATGCAATTATAATGGAACCCAGAAAATACAGACAGATCTATGTGATACTAAGGGCTCATTTTAAGGTAAATTGCCCCAGAGTAAATGATAAACCACATTTCTGTAGCACTAACTGGCAGACCACAACTGTGACATTTGCCGTTCTCCTATTGCTTCACACTCACTAACCCAGATCTTTAGAATGACACAGGAAAGGCTTGGGGGGTCTAATGTTATAAAGCATCTTAAAGGGCATGCCACCCCAAAAATAAAATGTTGCCCGGTGAAAGAAAATGTAATTCTAGGCATGTTTCCTGTATTCATACATACATATTTCCAATGGATTTAAAGTTGTTAGTAAATGTAATTTCTATGGAAAGCTGTATCTGTCGGGCCATTTCTATTCTCTGTCCCTGTGGCTCTAACATTTTTTTACAATGTAACAGAAACAGTTGATTAATAGACCTGGCTTTGCTGGAGTAGAGTCAAGTCAAGAGTCAATAATGAGTTTATTGTCATTTCATCCATATACTTTTGTACAGTACACAGTGAAACAAAACAACGTTCCTCTAGGACCATGGTGCTACACACAACATAGATGTACAGGACAACAGACAAAAAGTGCAAGTGCAAAAATATGCAACTCTTGCAAGACAGGTCAGCACAGTGCAGGGACAGGATAATACAGTGCACACTCAGCAGATGTAATATGTTAAGTAAATAATGCTAAACTTCAGATATGATGGGTGTATCATTGTGACATAACAGTAGCAAGAACATGATAAAGAACATAGGGAACAACTGTATCCAATGGCTATTCATCCATACAATGGCGTACAGTGGCTGTGTAACGTTGTTGTATATAGTAAGGTCAGATGGAGTGTGTGTGTGAGAGTGATCTGTCCGGTCCCTGAGTATTCAGGAGCCTTATAGGGCCCTAATGCTTCGGTACCTTTTTCCAGATGGCAGGAGTGTGAACAATGAGTGTGAGGGGTGTGTTGGATCAGCCACAATGCTAGTGGCTTTACGGATGCAGCGAGTGGTGTAAATGTCTGTGATGGAAGGAAGAGAGACACCTATGATCTTCTCTGCTGTCTTCACTATACTCTGTAGGGTCTTGCGCTCCATGACAGTGCAATTCCCAGCCCAGACAGTGATACAGCTGCTCAGGATGCTGCAACATTGTCTCAAAAGTCAGAGCCAGGTGTAGTGAGAGAAGTACAGACAGATGCTGCTTTCACTTGAAAAAGGGCCTGTGACGCCCGAAACATGTCGCGTGGATAAGCAATAAATTGCACATTAGCAGTCATTCTGCATATTGTCCTTCTGTCCTCCTATTTGAATTTACATTGGTATATGTAGGTGCATGGACGGAGCACCTGAGAGACAGTTGGACTAGCTACACTACGCTTACAGGTGTGTAAATTACTGATTGAAAGATGCTGCTTTCAGTAGCGATTACATTGATTCATTTAATCAAAATTATTGAATATTTTAGTAGCGATTGCATTGATTCATTTCATCAAAATCATTTAATATTTGTAATGAATTACATTTCATTTCATAATTGTAATTTTATATTTGGGATCATTTTATATTTAAATGGGTAGTTCACCTTTAGTGACCCCCATTTGATAGCTGACGAGATGGTAGAAGAGGAAGGCAAATAATTTAAAAACTATCAGAAATATGAAGACCAATTGCATAGTTGCTAAGACATACTAAAAGTTAACTTTAAGGTGAACCGCCCCTGGGTTGGTGTCTATATCCCTATAGCCTTTCTGTATCTTTTGCATGCTAATATTTAGTGGAGTACTGTATTAAGAAATAGGAGGCTTTAAATAAAGGCTTTCCCTCTTTCTCTTTCTCAACTTTACTTTATTTCACAGACCTAGGGACAGCAGAGAAATATGTGATTGCCTCAGAAGGGGATACATTGGTTTTGCCCTGCACTTACTCCATTCAGGAAGGCATTTCCGAAATGTGCTGGGGGAAGTCCAGCTGCTTAGGCTCTTGTTACAAGGTGATCATATGGACTGATACCAAGGAGAAGACACTGGCAGCATCAGGCAGATATGAATTATTGGGGAACCTGGCAGAGGGGGATGTGTCTCTGACCATCACTGGGCTGACATTCAGTGACTCAGGAACCTTCTGCTGTCGGGTGGAGACCCCTGGTGGGGTCAGTTATGAGAAGAATCGGATTCATGTTACTGTGAGGGAAGGTGAGTTGAGTAGATCCATGGTCCCTCCAAGCAAATTATTTACATTCCTCCTCTAATGCCATATTCAAGCACCATATTATTTCTTAATTTTTTTTTCTTCTATCATTCTATTTGCAGGTAGACCCATGTTTTTCCCAACGTCTGGATATATAATCAGTGAGGCCACCACCTCCCTACCTGCAGGTTTGACACTTCTAGATAGTGAAAACTGTTGTGTTTGCTTGCAAATCTGTTAAGAGCCCAAGTGTGTGGAAGTCTAGGCCTTGGTGCTTTGAGGGGCAGTCAATATAAACAGTGGGCTCTGTGTCTAAATAATGTATGGGACCCCTTCTGTAGACCACCAAAGTTCTTGTTGGCACAAAGCATCATCAACATGAAATGAGTATAATTTATTCATAATAATAATAATAATAATAACATTTTCTCTTTCCCTTCCATAGGTGGCTTTGGAGAAGATCAGACTATTAAAGTGGTTAATATAATTAGACTCTCCATTCTTCTAAGCTTTATCCTCATATCGCTAGGAGTTGTGATACTAAGCAGATGTAAGTATCCCTAAGTATCTCAAGATATAGTGGCACTGCTAAACACAATAGGGCTCATTTACAGGGTCACGCTAGGGTGTGCAAGACTCGCCGGGATGCTACCCCTGGGGCCCCGCCTTCTGCCCCCTCAACACTGCTACCCTCTTCCCCCACCCTACACCTTATTGAATTGTTCAGATTTTTGCCCGAAAAGCCCAAAATAGTCTGATTTTTGGGCTATTTCCAACACAGACCACAGAAACTTCCAAATAGGATAGGGATCTCTCCTATTGACTTATGTACAACCTCGGCACATTTTCGGATTCTGATTTTTTGGATCCTAGCAGTATAATAAATCTCTAAAAATCTGGGTTTTTTTCCACTAAAAACTTGGATTTTATAGTAAAAAAAATTTGAAGAACTTGATTTTTTAGCATTCTGACTTTAATAAATAACCCTCTTAATCTACAAGTGGTGCAAGGAACTTTGTACTTTATGCCTATTTTTTTGTCCTTTTTTGTTGCTAATTAACTTTCCATTGTTCACAAGCCTTATAAGTTTCATAATCCATGTTACGTGTTTTGCAGATAAGACGCAGAAAGACAAAGCAGACACTTCTGTCATGTAAGTTACTAAATTGTAAATTGCTAATATTTAGTGTGTAACTGAATGCTGCACCATGTGTGGAAGGCACTCTAGGGGCCATTGCCTTGATACCGCAAACCCCTCACCCCACCTAAAATTCTAACCTTGACTAATGGCAAGAATGGCCTGTATCAAATCACTGGAGGTGTCCAAGATGATGCTAAGAATTTTCTATCAGATACAGTAGGAGTGCAGAAATGAAGGATCAGGTTTAGTTTAGCATTCCACCAAATATTCTATACATATACTTTTGAAATGAATCCAAAAACCCAGGACCTGGTGGATTAATGTTGTGCTGTAGGCTTGTACCAGGCAGGGCAATACAACATCCGTGATCCTTATGGGAAACAAATGTTGCTTCTTTGAAGATGTTTATTAAAGTGGACCTGTCATCTACACATAAAAAACTGTATAATGAATGTCCTTTGCAAATTAAACATAAACACAAATTATTTTTTTCATTAAAGCATCCATACCTGTTATAAAGGTGTTTAAATATCTGAGCTGTCAATCAAATATCTGCCCCGTCTCTATGCCCGAGGCATAGAGATGGGGCATTCAATTACTTTCACTTTCCATTCAGCACTTCCTACGTGTCACTGCACTCATTAAATTCCCCCTTCCCTCCTCAGGCTCTATAATTATGTACGGTACTGCGCAAGGGCATTAGGTTCCCCGTTCTGGTGTATACACAAGATTTTGAGGTAATACACAATTTGTCTTAATAACAATGTCCACAAAATGGCTCCTGCCTGTGTGCTGTGATTGTGTAATTCCAAGACTGAAGCAAACAAAATTTAAATTTTCACAAATATAGTGTGAATAAAGTTTATTTTGCTCAACTAACATGATAGAAAAGAATTTGAAATTATTTTGTAGGGTGACAGGTCCCCTTTAACAAATTATAGAAGATGCCTGACTGTAGATTAATGGGGTGTAAAATGGTGATCAGGATTCAAATGGGTCTCTAGGGCAACGTTAGACCTGCAGATAAAATCTTCAGCTTCACCGGAAATTCTAACTTACACATTATTAAATATACTCTTATGTGAAATTGTGCTAGTATAATTATTTCTTTTGTTGCAGTGATTTACCATTGGATGATCTAAAAAATCCCCAGTATTGATCAGACTTGGGCAATGTTCCCTCTAAGCTGTAAACTCATGCTCGCACACACAAATTTTGAGGCCAGCGCAGCCAACAAATTGTGGTGCGCACAAAGAATTCTATGTGCAAACACAAAATTTTGCAATTATCCAGACCTGCACACACAATTTTAAAAAATGCGGATACAAGTATAAAATGTGTGTACATGGCCCAGAAGGAATTAGAGGGATCATTAGACTCTGGATAACACAGCTTTGGAGGAATAAGGACTTCAGCCATACTACTGTCTCTGAATTCAACATCGGGGTCACTGGCTATCTCCATGGAACAACCAGAACCAACAAGAGAAACCAACAAAACTAGTTGTAATCCTTCAATATTTGACATATGGATTTGGTCAATGTGGACATGTGTTTTTAGGCTTTTCACATTCCATATGAAGGAAATTACCATCATTACATGGAGACAAGCAGGAACCCAAATATATGCATTTCAAAGAAGCAGGTTAGCAATGGAATAATAATGAGCTCTTTCACTTGGATGATCTGGATAGAAATCATTGCAGACAATGGGACTATCATTACCACTTACTAACTACTGGAAAGTGCATTTAATCATCTTTTATTTCTACCAGTTAATCTCAGGGTTTTCCCCATGAACTGGTTCTGGTGTGTGGTTTCCAGACAATGGGAGAACGAAGATGCTGCCACAACATTACAAATGGCTCAGTACCAGCCTATCACTGCTCAGTCTCCAAAATCATTTACTGACCCTCATTTACTAAAACTGATGCAAATCTGCTCCAGGGTGTATATCCACAGCAGTCAATCAGACATTTAGGGGCCAATTCATGAAAGGTCAAATTTTAAAGTAATGGGAGTTTTTTTGAACTCCCATAACTTCGAAATTCGAATAAAAAAAGACCAAACTGAAATTTATTGAAAAAGTTTATTTATCTGGGTGAATAGGCTGTTTTCGTTCGAATTCGAATCATACAAATTGAAGTAACATTGCATTCGATCAAATTCGATTCAAATTTTTAAAAAAAAACATGGATTTTTCAAAGTCCTCCAATTGACTCCAAATAGGTTCTAGGATGTCTCCCATAGGCTAAAACAGCAATTCGGCAGGTTTTAGATGGCGAATAGCCGATGTCGAATTTTTACAGAGACAGTACATTTCAATTTCGATATTCGAATTTTTAGGCCATGCAACCATATATCTGATTGTTTGTTGTGGGTAATTGAGAGAGCTGGCTTTTACTGCCCAGAACGTTCCTGGTGTGGTACTATATTACTAGGAATATGGAACGGATTAGTGGCCTAGTGACCAAATGGTCAAACAGTTGGAACCTCCTGTTTCCAGCATTCTTGAAAAGATCCAGCTGATGTCCCTTGAATTTTATAATGTCATCAGTGCCTTATTTTAAGCAGATGGTTATAAAATAGCAATTAATTTCAAAATATGCCCCTTGACCATTCTTTAGCCATTTGAGCTGCTTCAAGTCAAGTGAAGTTCTGTTCTTCAAATCTAAAGGGGGAACTCATTTCTTTTGTCAGCACAAACATAATGGTGTATGGCTCTATAAAAAAACAAAATAGATAGATAAATAGTCCAAAAATTGAAAAAATCAATATTGAAAAAATCATATTGAAAAAATCAATTTTTTCAATATGCAAAAATCCGAGTAGAGTGAGGCCCATTTCCATTTATTAGGACATGCATAGGCCTAACGTGTTTCGTGCCTGTGTGGCATAGGCACGAAACTTGTTAGGCCTATGCATGTTCTAATAAAGCCTTTTTAATTCATCAAGATTTGAGCTACTACTTTACTTGGAAATGGGCCTCGCGCCACTTTTTGCATATTGAGCTCATGCCCTTTGTTCTGGTTTATGGGAAAAAATAAATGTATCCTCCCTCCCTGGACACCTTCAGAATCTCTAGGCGTGAAACACACCCATGGCCTGCACAACCAACTATAACTCTAGCCAAAACCTCCATCTCTTTCACTATCACTACAATAATGCATTGATATGTTTTATCCTCACCCCCAGGATTCATTCCAGTAATGATCCACCATTGTTTCCATTCTGGTAATGTCAACACGCTGACTCACGGGTCTCCAGTCTAGAAATGCGCAATAAGGTTTCACTCTGAAGCAGAACCATATATATTTGCCCTTATTTCGTCATTCTCTAGTTTTCGAGAAGCTTTTCCCCTGCCGGAAAAAAATTCTCTTTGATAATGTGGTAACAGTGTACTGAAGAGCAGTGTAGTACCCCACCATCTGTGTTATCCAAGATCATACATATTTATATAATTTTCTTCTTTTCTATGGTAAAATAACAATAATTCTACCTCATGTCATCACGTGATTTGCTAGTTTTGAGTGTCTTTCCAAAAAATATCTGACAGAATTGAGTTCCTTTGTTGGTGAAGAGAGCAGGAGTCTACAGCAAATTGCAGTTGGTGGTTTTTAAATTGTACAACTTTTTATGCTGCAGCTTGAAAAGCTTATGACATCAACCAGGCAATTATTTGACTTACACAAATAAAACTGTTCTGAGTTACTCTGGTTTCTGTTGTCACTGACCCCAGCAACCACCAAGCATGTTTCACTTTATTCTGGGACAGGAAGGCAAATAATACAGAAACCACAAAAAAAAAACACCTAAAGATTTAATATTAAGGGAAATTTCCCCTTTAATGATTCTATGGAAATATTGTGCAAGAGGTGCAGTGTATCCTTTAAGCTTTGCACTGGTACACACCCACATAAGTTGTAACAATGGTGCACACCACAAACTGAAAATGTTCTTTGCATTCAAAATTCAATATTTGCTTGGACCCACCCACATATTGCATACATGAATGGTAAAAAGTGCATCCGAGTGACTATGCAGCTAGTAAGAAATTGAAGGGATCACTGCAAAGAGGTGCTGATGGAGTGGGAGTCCAAGGGGTCTGTTTTAGAGGTAGTAAGGAAAGGGTCTACAACATTTTTGTCTGTACACAATTAATTTGGTGCAGAATAAGCAGTTAAAGTTTATAGCAGAACTGGCTAAGCTATATCCATTAACTGGTTGCTAGGGCACAACTCCCAGCAACCATCAACATCTGAACTGCTGAGATGTATTCTCCAGTTGGCAGATGGTGTAACCTATGATGGTTCAGCTTTGTTAAAGGGGTTGTTCACCTCTGAATTCAATTTTAGTATGATGTAGAGAGGGATATTCTGAGACAGTTTGCAATTGGCTCTCATTTTATTATTTGTGGGTTTAGAGATAGGGTAGGACTACACGGACTTTTTAGGCGCGATCTGACACGCAGTATGCAGTGTCTGCATCCGACAGTCGTGTCGGGTCAGAGGAATGTTGCGACTTCATTCGACAATGCATTCACTTACCTTATTTCCATCGCAGGCGTTTTGTCACAGCGTCGGATCGCACCGAAAACGTCCGTGTAGTCCTACCCTTATTTAGCTTTTTATTCAGCAGCTCGTAGTTTCAGTAATCTGATTGCTAAGGTCCAAATTCCCCTAGCAACCATGCACGATTTTTAATAAGAGGTTGTAAAATGAATAGGAGAGGCCTGAATAGAAAGATGAGTAATAAAAAGTAGCAATTACAATGCATTTGTAGCCTTATAGAGCATTTGTTTTTTACATGGGGTCAGTGACCCCCATCTGTAAAATGAAAAGATTAAGAAGATAAAGACTAATAATTCAGAAATTATAAAAAAATAAAAAATTAATTGAAAAGTTCCCAAAATCAATCGATCTATAACATACTAAGGGGCATATTTATCAAGGGTCGAATTTAGAGTTTATGGCAGTTTATAAAAACTACCATAACATCCCATGAATTTTAAAAAAAAAACCCTAAACATCGAAATTTATTAAAAAAAAAAAATTGAATCGAATTGGATTCAAGTTTTTTCACCAAAAAAAAAATTTGGATTTTCAAAAGTCCACTAAACGACTCCAAATTAATTGTAGGACGTCCCCTATAGGCTAAAACACCAATTTGGCGGGTTTTAGATGGGGAATGGTCAAATTTGAATTCTTAAAGGGACAGTACATACTGTAAATTTCCAAATTCAAAATTTTTTTTTAAACTCAAATCGAATTTGGACTGTTCCCTAGTCGAATTACAGTATAATAAACCCACAAATTTTCAATTCGGCCCTTGATAAATCTGCCCCTAAAAGTTAGCTTGGTGAACCACCCCTTTAAACTATAGTTAGGACCACAGAAAGCCCATGTTCCTGAGGACATGGATGGTGGTGGGACCATAAGGTCTATTGTGCTTCTGGGGATGCTGACATAAAAAAAAATGGGTTGCAAGTTGGCCAACAGCATTATAAAAAGTGGTACAAAGTTGCATTGGCGCCCAAGGCCCGCTGCCTGGCCAAACCACCTACCTCTATTTCTGGCCCTAGTGTTACCGCTTCCATTTTGCACTACTGACTCCATGTTGGTTTCTCATAGTGCTGCTTGACATAGCCATGGGCCATCCCATCACCCCTCGTAGGACTAAAAGCCATCTCTGGTTCTCACATTGAAATAAGGACAGGGTACTTTATTTTGCTTGAAATTAATATCCCATATTGGTTTTAGCTTTACATTACTGTGAATGCGTTGGGGGAGTTAATATGCACTTATTTCCCATAAATGACCTTCCCAGCTTGAACTGACTGACTACTGAGCATGTGCCGGGCACCCCACCAGATATGACTGCTCTCTCTTTTGGAACTTATTATATTCTTATTCTAGGTAAGTACCCAATTTAATGATTTAAAGCAGAAGTTTGCTTTAAATAGCAGATTGAAGTAACCTAAGTGATGTTGCAGCTTCGGAGTACTTGGCTTTTTTTTTTACCATTTCCCCATGTCAGTCATGATGCCTGGGTCTCCTGTGCTACCTTAGATGTGAAGGCATAAAAAATGTCCAAAAGGAACGTTTGGTGACCGGTAAGTATGTGTGCGCCATGCTGAAGGCTAAGGGATGAATACCTAGTCCATGCAGGGCTGATAGTTTGCTGATTAGATTGCCTATGACTAAGTGCTAGGTAAGCATGAAACGCGTTAGGCTCCATGTGGGGTTGTTTTGATATTTTACATTACTTAATAAAATAATTTTTGACTTAAGAGCATGCATATATAAATGTATTTGAACACCATGCAGAACTGGTACCAGCCAGGCTGCAGCAATTTATTGAAGCATTGGGGTTGTTCACCTTTGAGATTACTTTTATTATGATGCAGACTTGTAGAGGCTGATATTGTGAGATAATTTGCAATTGTTTTTGTTTTTTTAGCATTTGTGGTTTTGGAGTTATTTAGCTTTTTATTTGGCAGCTCTCCAATTTGCAATTTCAGCAATCAGGTTGCTCTGGTGCAAATTACCCTAGCAACAATGCCTTGATTTGAATAAGATACTGTATTATCTAGTATAGGTAATTCTAAAACAACTGGACTTGCTGAGTAATCATTAAAGACTTTCACTACTCATCCGAGCAGCTTCTTCAGGTCAACTGACTGGTTTATATGCCGAGGGCTTCCCATACCAGTCAGTTGAACAGAAGACGCTGCTCGGTTGAGTAGTGAAACGTCTTCAATGATTACTCAGCATTGCAAGTCCAGTTGTTTTAGAATTACCTATACTAGATATACCATGACCTGGATGAAAGAAAATCTTCATAGTCACAAGAGACTGAAATATGAATAGGAGAGGCCTGAATAGAAAGATGAGTAATAAAAAGTAGAAATGACAATAAATGTGTAGCCTTACAGAACATTTGTTTTTAAGATGGGGTCAGTGACCCCTATTTGGAAGCTGGAAAGAGTCAGAAGAAAAAAGCAAATTATTTCAAAACTACAGAAAAAATAAATAATGATGACCAATTGAAAGGTTGCTTAGAATCGGCCATTCTATAAAATATTAAAGATAGCTTAAAGGTGAACCACCCCTTTAATATAAGAGCAAGTATTGGCATTTTGAGTTTGCACACTGTTATGGTGGTGTAACTAAACGTTCCTGGCCAGAGAGCAGTCTATTTTTAGGGCCCCCTAAAAATCAGGGAGAAGGACCTTAACAACACAAGTATTGACACTGGACCCCAGTGGCCTCACTTCGCTCCTGTCGCCCCCCCCCCCCGCCAACCTGCAGCTGCTAAGTCTGCTACCCCTAAAGTTAAGCCCCTGCTTCCTGTGTGACTTTTTCTTAGTATTCAGGAAATTGTTCAATGTCTGCCTAAATGCACTTCTAAAAATATAAGGTGTGACATATGTGCCCTGCTCTGTTTAGACTTCCTATCTATAAGCCCAACATGAATAAAATATCTGCATGGGTCAGTCGTTTACTTAGGGGCAGATTTATCAAGGGTAGAAATAAAAATGTACTGAAAATGTTCTGTCTCTTTAAAACGTTGACTTCGACCATTCTCCATCTAAAAACCTGCTGAATTGCTGTTTTAGCCTATGGGGGATATCCTAGAACCTATATGGAGTTAATTGGTGGACTTTGAAAAGTTTTTTTTTTTTAAATACTTAGAATCGAAATCGATTGAATGCGATCTTACTTCAATTCAAACGATTGAATACAGCCTATTAACCCGCAGAAATTTTTTTTAAATAAATTTCGGTTGGTCTTTTTTACTTCGAAATTCATTCCTTGATAAATCTGCCCCTACATGTCTTTTAGGAGGATCCAAATCACAGCAAGTGAACAAGGGGTGTACCTATAGAGGAAGCAGACCCTGTGACATCAAAGAGCTCTAGGGGCTCCAAGAGGACCTAATTCATATATATTTTCAATAATTATTGGTAAAACAAGTCAAGCATTTTGGGCATGAAAATAATTTGCTGTGGGGCCCAGTAATATCTTTTTTTTTTTTAATTTTATCAAATTCTGCAGGTGAACCTCTTGCAATATAGGTCCATTTGATAAGTGGTAGTGTTTTATTTATTAATTCCTTCCATAGTTTATCTGTGGGGGGGTAGTAGGTTTTCAGCCACTTTATTATCACCTGTTTATTTTTTGCATAAAATAGTGTGGCCCTTATTAGATTCCTGTTTTATCTAAGGGTACCATCTCATCCACCACACCCAGCAGGGACACCGTCTGAGATTTTACTCCTGGATCTATATTCTGATTTAGATACCTAATAATTGCAGACCAATATCTAGAAATTACGTTACACCATATCATATGGAAAAATCCTGCATTGGGGGTTGTGCTTCTTCTGACCTGCCCACTCATTTTAATCTTAAGGGGGAAATATATAGTTGATGGAGCGCAGGGCCGGAACTAGGGGAACTAGAGGCAACCTACCTAGGGCGCAACAAAGGAGGGGCGCTGTGCAGGTACCTGTCCTCTGCCTAACCCTAGTCCATGTTAGCTACTTTCGCTCCCCTCCTCTCCCTTCCGACGCTCACTCCCCTCCTTTCCGACGCTCTCTGCCCTCCAGAGCTCCCTCCCCTTCTGCGTATGCGCGTGCACCTTCCGGCGCTCTCTCCACTCCAACGCTCCCTCCCCTTCTGCGCAAGCATGCCCACCTTCTGATGCTCTCTTCCCTCCAGGGCATGCGCGTACAGTCAGTCGAGGGGGAGTGTGGTGGCCGGCCGGGTCGCCTAGGGCATCTGGTCGGCTTGGCACGGCGCTGATGGAGTGCCTTGAATTGTATAATTTTGTCTCGAGTAGAGTGGAATATATTGGTTCCATTTGGGGTAGGTTTGAGTGAATGGGTCTGCACTTGGATCCAGCAGTGCCTTATATATGTCAGAGAGTAATTTTTTTGGGGTTAGCATTCCAAAGTCTAGATTAAATTTTCGAGCTAACCCATGTAATGTTTAGGGAATCGAAATGAGCCTTAAAGGCTTGTCTTAGTTGTAAATATCTATAGAATTGATCTAATGATGGAAATGAGCCATCAATAATTATGTGGGGCCCAGGGTCAGACTGGGAGAAGAAAGCAGCCCTGGCAAAAAGCCCACTTCATGTATGGGATTAGTTATCTGGAAACCCATTATCCAGAAAGCTCCAAATTATGGAAAGGCCATCTCCCATAGACTCCATAATAATCAAACAATCCAAATGTTTAAAATTGATTTCTTTTTCTCTGTAATAATAAAGCAGAACCTTATACTTGAGCAAAACTAAGATATAATTAGTCTAGGTGGGGGGATGGGGGAGTGACGTCACCAAGATGGCTGCACGCACCTAAACCATGATGGGAGCAAGCCAGGGCTCGAGCGGGGACTAGAGCTTTCTTGCAGTTGAACGCAGTACCCCTAGATTAAAAAAAAAAAGCTGTACCTGGAGTGAGCTGAGGAGGGAGGTGGAGGCAGGCTGTGATCCGGTGGGCCCAAGCGAGAGGAGCGGATGGGGCGGCAGGAAGAGGCAAGTGCTCCCTGTGGCCCTGGTGTCGCGGCGAGTACGGCGAGACACCGCGAGAGAGAGGGAGGTGACCCATGTGAAGCCCTGCACACAGCGCCAGCCAGCCGTGCGGTGCGGCGCGGAAAAAGAGAAGAGAGGAGAGAGTGCTGGGAGAGGAGCGCCCTCACTGCCGGGTGGCACACCGAAGAGGGGCAGCTTCCACACGCGGACTACATACGCAGGCAAACCAAGTAAGCAGGGCGGAGGGCTCTAACAGGCGGCTCTCAAACGCCCATAAGTCTAGCGAGTGGGGGCAGAAGGCCCACAGGGGGCCAGACAGCTGACAGCTGGCACTGCAGGTCCCAATAAATATTGGCGGGGACATTTGAAGCGGACCCAAGCCCACAGGGTCACTCAATAAGTAGAGAGGAGAGTGGGTTATCGGCCTAAAAGCAGGGTATAGATTACAATCCTTTGTCTATACTCTGTTTCACACGTTGCACTTGCCTGCAAACATCTTGCCTTTCAATTGCATATTATTCAGCACTCTCTCTGCATACAACTCGCCTTTGTCTCGAAAGCACAACCACAATTTTTATTGATATAAAGTCGGGTATTGCCTGTGAAAAGAACTATATTACAATCCTTTATTGACTGTATGTTATAACCAGGAGCCATTTGAAATATTGCCAATAATCTTTATTTTGTATATCTGACCTCCATCGGACCCAAGCCCACAGGGTCACTCAACAAGTAGAGAGGAGAGTGGGTTATCGGCTTAAAAGCAGGGTATAGATCACAATCCTTTGTCTATACTTTGTTTCACACGTTGCACTTGTTTGCAAACATCTTGCCTTTCACCTGCATATTATTCAGCACTCTCTCTGCATACAACTCGCTTTTGTCTCTAAAGCACAACCACAATTTTTATTGATATAAAGTCGGGTTGCGCCTGTGAGAAGAACTATATTACAACCCATTACTGACTGTATGCTATAACCAGGAGCCATTTGAAATATTGCCCATAATCTTTATTTTGTATATCTGACCTCCACTGCTACTTGGAGATCCAGGTACAGCCCTCACTACCTCTGTGTGAGATATTCCTTGAGTAAGGAGGAAGGAAAGAGAAGACATCAAAAAGGGCATTTTAAACTTGCCTCCCTCAAAGGTGAAGAAGGCCCCGCCATAAAGGCACAAGCGAATTGCAGGGTGGCAACAGCAGAAATATAAAAGAGGAAAGGAGGATGGGGAAACTACATAAAGCCAAAGGAGAAAAGGAGAAAGTTGAAGAAAAACAACAAACTCCTGGGCAAGTGGAAGTAGCCCCATTGTTCATAAAAGGGAAAGCAGCAGGGATACAAAGGAGAAAGACACCGGTAAAAGCCCAACTAGAGGAATCTGTTGATACACTGCAGGAATCCTCGGAACATGAAAGTGAAAGTGAGGGGGAAACTGATATAGCTTCGTACCTGACCAGGTTGCCTTCCAAAACCGATATAAGATTAATGCTGCAAGAAGTAACCTCTACAATAAAAGAAGAATTAAAGGACCTGAAGAGAGATTTTGAGACCCTGGCAAATAGAACGGAGGAGGTTGAAAAATTACAAAGTAAGATAATTACAAACCAGAAAATAATACATAAGATGGTGCTATCACATAACTCAAGGTTAGAAGACCTACAGCGACAGATGGAAGATCAAGAAAACAGAGGAAGGAGAAACAATATACGAGTAAGAGGAATGAAAGAACAAGATAAAGAAGAGGAATTGAGAGAAGTTTTAAGTAAACTGTTTACAGACATTCTGGAAGGAAAACTGGTGCAAGAAAGAGACATAGAGAGAGCTCATAGGGTTCAAAAATCGAAGTCAGCACCATTAAATGCAACCAGAGACATTGTTTGCAATATCAAAAGTTTCACACTAAAGGAAGAGATACTAAAAAAGGCAAGGGAGAGTGGCACAATCAACTTTGAGAACTCCTCACTGAAACTTTTCCAAGACATTTCATGGAGTACATTAAACAAACGCAGACTACTAAAGCCAGTGACAACAGCCCTTAAGGAAAGAGATATACAGTATAGATGGGGATTCCCCTTTTCTTTAAGTGCGAGCAGAGAAGGGCAGCAAGCGACGATTCGTTTCCCAAAGGATACAGAGAGATTTTTGAAGAAGATGAAGTTACCAGACTTGGACCTTCCAGGTTGGAAAATAGATGAACCGGGTGAAATCGATTGGGGCTCGGTACAACAGGGATTATGGCAGGATACATTTAAAAAGTCTGCAAGTACCCCGACACCCAAAGACTTAAGTGAGAGCTCGGAAAAGTCAAGCAGAAGAAGCTAGGAGGGCCCGCCCTACAGGATGGGTAAATATGACTGCCTTTCAGAGACTGGAAGTTCATAAGAATATAAAATGAACGCTATGAAACAGAGGGGTTTATGCATGTATTGAGGGAGAGGGGTTGCAATGAAATGGTACAAGGGAAGTTTTATATGCTGCTGCTGTTCTCTTCTTTTTGCCCACAACCAAAGTTCCTATCAATACACAACAAAGGGAGGGGGTGAAGTTCAACCAGGCGGAGGGGCGAATGGGTAAGCCTTCCAGGGGAATCTTCACTGTATGTTACACTAAGGGGGACCTTGCGCTATAGACACAGGGTAGAGAGGGAGAAGGAGGAATAAACTATAAGGGGAACACTGAGGGGCCAGATAAGTACTGTAATAGTACAACACATGTATAAAAGGATTGGGCACAAGATAGGCACATAAAGAGGGGTGGAAATAAGAAGTTCATCAAATTAACACACGATCATTCAGGGGAATGAAGTACCATAGCACGAGCACTATTAATCCACAAGACAAATCACATTAGTCAAGTGTGAGGAAGACAGAGGGTCACAAAGATTTATTATATTAAAGGGAACAAACACAGGGGAGGGAAGGTGTGGGGCACAGACAAAGGTATCACTAAAAACTCTGGAAGGCCGCTACTCGCTTTACTAGCCTGAGATGCCCCCAAGAGTTAATGGACTTTTTGGAAATGTTTAAGGGTAATATTGATATGCAATGCAAGGTCTTAAAGGTTTTCTCTGTCCTTTTTCTTTTCAGGAGGGGGGAGGGCAACAGGGAGGCAGTTCAGTAATAAGATTAAAGGACAAGGAAAAAGCTATAATAATACGGATAAATATGAGGGGGGGGAGGAAAAGGAAGGAAAGGGGAAAGAGAAAAAAAGGAAAAAAAAAAAAAAAAAAGGGGAAGTAAAAGGCTTAGCTCTGGCAAGCAACCCATCTAGGTTTAGGTCTAATTGGAATAAGATCTTGACTATCTCCGGAAGGAGACAGCACAATCGCAGCTTTAATTCCCCACATAATTGCGCCTAGGCGCACCCTGCCGCCCTTGGGGAACAGCAAGAGGATATTTCCTCTATAAGTCTGAGGCGGCACATTGATTTCCCACCATGCAAGTGGGATTTCTTACTTCTCTTAACTTTTTTATGTGTTTTTCTTATATTTTTTCTCTTGTTTTTTCTGTAAGGGGCCCCAAGTGGAATTTTTTTTCTTCCGATGGAATACAACCTTTTTAGAGTGGAGGAGACAAGACAAGAGGGAAAAAACTTTAGGGTACATGATATAACAAAGTACTCCGAAAGGGAATGTGCTCAATTGTAAGCTATAACGTAAATGGGCTGAATGAACCGGTTAAGAGAAGCCAAATTCTTAATATGTGCAAAAAACTCCAGACACACATAATATTGCTGCAAGAAACACATTTTAAGGAGGGACACACTCCAAGGATAATGGATAAAAATTATACACAGGTTTATTACAGCAATAACCCCGAGAAAAAAGCAACAGGAGTTTTGATAATGATCCATAAAGACCTACCATTAGTAATTCATGAGAGGAAAATAGATAGGGAAGGCAGATACATCATAATAAAGGGTAACTTAGGGGCTTCCAAACTCACGATAGCCAATGTGTATGCGCCTAACACAGCACAGCTAAACTTTTTAAAGAAATTTTTAGAAGATTTAAATAATTTTAAAGAAGGGACAGTAATAATGGGAGGGGATCTTAACCTGGTGTTTAATCCATCAATGGACTCTTCCAATGGGAAAAGCCATATATCCCATAAGGGGATAAAAAGCGTAAAAAAAAAATTGGAAGAGATATGTCTGGTCGATACATGGAGAGTCCAACACCCAAAAGATAAGGATTATACACACTTTTCAAAAAAATACAGGGTCTACACGAGGATAGACTATTTATTTGTCTCCCAAGGGGGGCTCCATTGGGTCACGGAGGCTAAAATTATAACAAACCTGTTTTCAGACCATTATCCAATTCTGCTAAAACTGAACATACCCCAAATAAATGACAAAGATTATACATGGAGGTTTAACGATTTATTGCTTCACAATAAAGATACAAAGGGTATTATAAGGAACATGTTGC
Source organism: Xenopus laevis (assembly GCF_017654675.1). Lineage (NCBI taxonomy): Eukaryota > Metazoa > Chordata > Amphibia > Anura > Pipidae > Xenopus > Xenopus laevis. The sequence continues at coordinate 17,449,282 of NC_054375.1, read as the reverse complement.
AAACAATATTAAAAGAAAATTCAGGACCAGAGGTTGGGTTGGCGACACTGTGGGAAACAAAAAAATGTGTGCTTAGAGGACAGTTGATAGCTCTTGGTAGCAAACTAAAGAAAGAAAAAGAGAAACATATTAATAACTTACTTAAAGAGATTTCGAACTTGGAGCAGATACATAAGATAAGAATAACAGAAGACATATTAGAGCAACTGGAAAAAAAAAGAATTCAATTGAAAGCAATATTAGATCAAGGCACATATAAAGCATACATGAGCAGCAAACAAAAAGGTTACGAACTGGGGGATAAATGTAACAAATATTTCGCCCAAAAGTTAAAAAAAAATGAATAGCACAACTCATATCACAGCAATAAAAGGCAAGGACCAAAAGACTTATTATGATACAAAAAGCATCGTTAAAATATTTCAGCAATACTATCAAACATTGTATAGATTACAGGGAGGGGCCGATCATAACGACAAATCGAAGGAAATGGATAAATTTATATAGGAAGCACATCTACCATCTTTAGATGCAAAAGATAGAAACACATTGGATCTACCTTTCACAACACAAGAAATAAGCGACACAATAGATTCCTTGGCTGTGGAAAAGAGCCCTGGACCAGATGGCTTTAGTGCACTGTACTATAAAACGTATAAAATAGAATTAATACCCCTGCTGTGTTCATACTATAATACAATCGATGGAGTTCGTGGGTTTCATAAGCAGGCAAAAGAAGCCAATATTACAATTATCCCAAAAGACGGGAAAGACCCCCAGCTTTGTGAAAGTTACAGACCAATCTCCCTAATAAATATAGATTTAAAAATATACGCTAAAATAATAGCAAACCGAATGAAAAAATACTTACCCGACTTAATACACGAGGACCAGGCTGGGTTTATACCTAAAAGGGAGGGAAAAGACAATATTTATAAAATTCTATCATTACTGAAAACCAGGCAAAAGACTGGGCACAAAGTAGACACCCCAACAATAATTCTTACAACTGATGCTGAAAAAGCATTTGATAGAGTGGGGTGGTTATACTTGGAAAAAGCTTTGAGGGGATTTGGAATGGGGGAGATTACAATTAATCGTATTTTAGCTTTATATAAAGACCCATACGCTAGAGTCAAAGTAAATGGCAAATTGTCAGATTCAATATATATCTGTAATGGAACCAGGCAGGGTTGCCCGCTATCCCCATTGCTATTTGTTTTGGTAATTGAGACTCTTCTGTCACACATTAGATTGGAGGCTAAAATAGAGGGTATGAGGTTTGACAAGAAAGAATATAAGACAATAGCATTTGCCGACGATATGCTAATCTTTGTCTCAAACCCGATGTCCTCCCTACCTAGCTTCTTATCACTCTTAGAACACTTTGGAACCCTATCAAACTTTAAGGTTAACCTTACAAAATCGAATATCTTGAACGTTAATACCCCAGAGAGTATGATGGACAGTCTAATAGAAAATTTCCCTTTTAAAAAAGCAAAGGGTAGTATCAAATACTTGGGTGTTAATATAACTCCAAATGTGTCAGACTTATATAATAGTAATTTTGTCCCCTTAATGTCAACATTACAGGAAAAGGTTAATAAGTGGAACAAAATAAACCTATCATGGATGGGAAGGGTACAAGCACTGAAAATGTTCTTGATGCCCAAATTGAACTACTATTTACAAGCTCTCCCAATTAGTCTACCAGCTGCTTTCTTTAAAAAAATCAAATCCATATTTATAAAATTTATTTGGAACGGTAAACAAGATAGGATTCAATACAAACAACTAATTCTACCATTACATCGAGGGGGGCTAGCTGTTCCAGATGCCTGGTTATTCTTTATTTCAATTCATCTAACTCGTATTAAACATTGGGCAAGAGAAGAAAGGATGAAAGAGTGGGCAGAGATAGAAAATAAATGGGCAGGGATACCTCTATTAAATTATTTGTGGGGCGAGCCAAAAGACATACCAGATAAGGTGAAAGACCACCCTTTAATATCTACTACATTCAAGATCTGGTTCTGTAATAGAACAAGGCTGAAGCTGACAAGAAGGCCCTATATATTACAACCCTTAATAAATAACACCTCTTTCTTACCCAGCCTGGAGAGGGGTGCATTTGGTAATTGGCGGACCTTTGAGGGGAGAACAACGAGACTTAGCGATCTCTTGGAAAAAAATAAATTGATCCCTTTAATCGAAATCCAAAAGAAGTGGGGGAAACAGGCTAGGGACATATGGAACTATCGCCAACTACAAAATTACTTCTATAAATATAGAGAGGAAGAATGGGATAGGGAATTGACCAAATGGGAACTATCATTGGAAAGTAAAGAGGTCCCTAATAAAGTAGTATCAAACACATATAAGCTCTTAATATCAAATATCTCTTGCGGCAATGATAAAGCTCTCAGGGAATGGGAAAAAGACTTGGGTATTGAGATCCCCATGGAGATGTGGAAAAAGATTGTGATACAAGCCCATAAATCATCTAAAGCCGTAAGAGTGAGGGAAATGAACTTCAAAATAATTTCTAGATGGCATCTTACTCCAATTAGGTTGAACAAGATGTTTCTCGCATACACAGACCTTTGTTGGAGATGTGGTAAGGAGAAGGGGACACATAAGCATATATGGTGCAAGTGTAACGAACTGCAAGATTATTGGGGTAAAATCCTCAAAGCAGTAAAAGAAATAACTAACTCTGATTTGTCTTTGGATAATGCCCCCCTGATCTTGCTAAGTTTTGATATGAATAATAAAGGTTTATTAAGGGACCCACTTACCTTACACCTGTTGGAGGCGGCTAGGTCAATAATCCCAAGACACTGGAAGCAGAGGGGCCCATTAAGCAGCATGGAATGGCAGCAAGAGGTAGAGCATATTAGAAAAATGGAAGAAATAACACACATTATTCACAATAAGAGCAACAGATATTGGGAAGTCTGGGGACCATGGGTTAGATACTTAAACAAACCGAGTTAAAAGGGATGTTATTTAGAACAGAAATATAGGGAGACTACTTAGTAGCAAGGAAAGGAACGTAGCGGTGAAGAGGCGAGGGAGGTAATCGAAATAATAAAGACAATAACCAGCTTACGTAACCTCAAAAGGCCTGGTATTTGGCCTGAGGGTTTGATAGAGAAGACCAGAGGTACCCAGGGGCGAGTTAATTAGGGTCCTATACACCCTTATATACCCTTACATACTTTTACTTTATTCTTCTGTTTTTTCTTTTTTTCTTTTTTTTTTTCTCTTTCTTCTCTTTTTACTTGTTTATTTGTTTATGTTTATGTCTGTGGTATTGTATTGTATTTGAAAAAAATCTGTTAAAATAAATATTTAAAAAAGAAAAAAAAAAAAAAAGATATAATTAGTCTTTATTGGGAGCAAAATCTTGGGTTTATTTAACGTTCACATGATTTTCTAGTGGACTAGAAGTATGAAGATCTAAATTTTGGAAAGATTCGTTATCCGGAAAACCCCAAGTCTCGAGCATTCTGGATAACAGGTCCCATACCTGTATAGGGTCAGGGCCGCTGATAAAAGCTAAAAAAAAATTTGGGGAACAGCCCCCCCCAAGCTAAAAAACGATTGGTGGCCTGCTCCCTCCAAGTTAAAACAAACTTTGGTGGCCAGCCCCCCCCCCATCAGTAAAAAAATATTGGTGGCCAGACCCCCAAGTAAAAAAAAAAAAACATTGGTGGCAAGGGTTCACAATTAAAATTAAAAAAAACATTGGTGGTCAGGGATTTCAAAGAAAGAAAATATCATTGGTTTTTAGAATTTGGTAGTTAAAGGTTCCAGAAGTAACCTAGTGGTTACTTTGAAGAATTGCAAAGGAGCTGCAGTCACTTGAGAAATAAGCAACATCTTGTGGTGTTTGCCAGCAACAGCAGCCTCATTAACGGACATCTACAGTATTCCAATGGAAATACAATGGAGAGACAGCAGATGGAGACTATAATACTACAGTATACTCTGGTGTTACCAAGTTTGATCTCTATTCTTCCCACTACTACTGCACTTCTGTGCTATTTTGGGAGTACAATCTCCTGAACTGCAACTCACTAAGAAAAACTAAAATTTAGATTGCTGCACACTTTCCCTTCCTAAGCATCCTTACTAAAAGTTCAGGCAATGATATTTAGGCAGCTGCAGCAATACAAATGGTCTCTTTTTGAAAAAATGCATCCTCCCTAAAACAATCTAGTGGATAACATGGCTCAGAGTTCTATGAGCTGCAGAACTGGACTGTGGGTTTGGGTGTTTAGAGGGTGAGTACAGTAGTTTGGAAGTACAGTAAGCTGCAACGACAAATAAATATCCCCCAGAACAATATTAATATGTTAAATTGTTATAAATGCCCCAAAACAATATCATGAGTTTCTATAATAAAATATTTTGCTGAATCATTTTGCCATTCAGCATCAAATAAACATGATATGATGTTGGGAAAGTTGGGGTGTGACATTGTATAACAAAACTGACATGACGCTGCTGTGTGGGCTTTGTATAATACTGCAGAATAACAATGTTTGTGTCCTCAAACTAAATAGTCCTAGAAAGTGAGTTGTTGGCGGTTGGATAATCATTGAGCATGGGAAGGCTGCCTCTGTTGATAAGTTCAGTGACGTTGTGCCACAATATCTATACGGTCCCTTTAAGGTAGACAGTCACAATTTGGGAATAAGCTGTTTCACTGTTTATATAAAGCTGTGATACAGATAATAAACTGATACAGGATTCTCTGCTTTGTCCCACAGGTCTGTCAGTAGCTAATGAACATATGAAGGGATCAGAGGGGGAGACATTGGTTTTACATTGGTTGAAACCTTAAACTTGTGAAGGCAAAGCGAGTGTGGGAGCTGCTTAGCGAGTGTTGCATTTGATCTAAGTGTTGCATGTGAATTAAGTGTTAAGCAGCGTTAAAAACGTTTGAAACCAAAAAGGTGTTGGTGAGGAATTACATTTGGGAGACTGTAAGTACCCAGTGTAAATATGAGTGGGTTTGCTGGTATTACTCAGTGTGTGTCTTGTCACATGTATGTGGTGTTGGAGCAGCAGTTCCATGCAGTATTTACATGTGAGAGATGTCGGTGGGTTTTCATCTTGGAATCTGAGCTGCAGACTCTAAGGGGTGAACTTGCAGCACTGAGAGCATCGGCAAACGAGGGGAATGGCAGGAGGCTCGCAGAGCAACCACTGCCAGGGGTTAGTGGAGTGGGGGGAGGAGAAGGGGCAGTGGAGGCTAATGAGGGAGGAAGGTTTGTGACAGTCAAGAGGGGAAGTAGGGGACAGCAGAGTAGGGGGGCTGGTCCACAGTTTGTCCAAAACAGCAAATTCGCCGTTTTGGCTGAAGATGCTGGGGAGGAAAACTCAGAACTGGCGTGTATGGAGCAGGCTGACTCTCAGAGCACCCCGGGAGGCAGTGGCTCTAATACGGGTGGTGGGGGGAGTGCAAGGAAGGAAAGGCAGGTTCTAGTTATAGGGGATTCAATTATTAGAAAGGTGGATAGGGTAATCTGTCGCAAGGCCCCTACATGCCGAACAGTCTACTGCTTGCCTGGTGCTAGGGTTCGGCATGTGGTGGAACGAGTGGACAGATTATTGGGAGGGGCTGGGGAAGACCCAGCGGTCTTGGTACACATAGGTACCAATGACAAAGTTAGAGGAGGTGGTGAAGTCCTCAAAAATGATTTTAAAAAACTAGGTGCAAAGCTGAGGGCGAGGACTTCCAAGGTAATTTTCTCAGAGATATTACCTGAGCCACGAGCAACACTAAGTAGACAGCGGGAGCGTAGGGAGATTAATGCGTGGCTGAAAGATTGGTATAGGGAGGAGGGTTTTGGGTTTTTGGAGAACTGGGCTGATTTTTCAGTCGGCTACAGGCTCTTTGCTAGGGATGGGCTGCACCTCAATGATGATGGGGCAGCTGTTTTGGGAGAGAAGATGGCTAGAGGGTTGGAGGAGATTTTAAACTAGGTGTGGGGGGGAGGGTTCAGTAAAAGATTCAGTGGAAGACAGGTTAGATGAGATAGTGGGCAAAGAAAGGGAAATGGGGGAGGAGATTTGGCTGGGGATACTGTTAAGGATAGGGAGGACCACATGTCATATGTTCAACATGGTACCAGTATTAAATGTATGTTTACAAATGCAAGAAGTTTGACTGGTAAAATGGGAGAGCTGGAGCTGCTGGTGTTGGAAGGAAAATATGATGTGATTGGTGTGGCCAAAACATGGCTGAATGAGTCGCATGACTGGGCAGTAAATATCAGTGGCTATACTTTGTTTCGGAGGGATAGAGGCAATAGAAAAGGAGGAGGGGTATGTCTGTATGTTAGGCAGGATTTAAAAGCTCATATAAAGGAGGAGGTTATGTTAGAAAATGAGGGGGCAGAAGTCGTATGGGTGGAGTTCTTCACCAATTGTAAAGAATCCAGCAAATTGATCGTAGGAGTATGCTATAGACCCCCTAATGTAAGTGAGGAGGAAGAGACAAAGCTCCTAATGCAAATAGAAAAGGCTGCTAGTTTAGGTAAAGTAATGATAATGGGGGATTTTAATTACCCAGATATTGACTGGAGCAACGGTACTGCTAGATCAGTTAATGGAAACAAGTTTATAAACTTATTGAACGACAATTTTTTAGCACAGGTTGTTGAGGAGCCTGACAGAAAAAATGCTATTCTTGATTTAGTGATCTCAAATGACCCAGAACTTATAGCAAATGTGCAAGTCATTGAACCCCTGGGTAATAGTGACCATAATGTTATATCTTTTAATGTCTGGTGCAAAAAACAAAAATATACTGGGGCAACAAAAACCATGAATTTTGGAAAAGCTAATTTTAGTGCCTTGAGGGCTGCCCTACAGAGCATTGATTGGGGCATTAGGTTTTCAGCTAAAAACACAGAACAGAAATGGTTGTCCTTTAAAATGATATTAAATCATTACTGTTCTCAATTTATTCCCTTAAGGACTAAACGTAGAAGCTCTAAGAATCAACCTGTGTGGCTTAATACAGAAGTAAAGATGTTAATGGGAAAAAAGAGAAAGGCATTTAAAAACTACAAATCTGTAGGGTCAGAAGCTGCATTTAATGAATATAAACACTGTAATAAAAGTTGTAAATCAGCAATCCGGAAGGCTAAGAAAAGAAATGAAGAGTTAATTGCGGTGGAGGTGAAAACTAACCCTAAAAAGTTTTTTAAATATATTAATAGTAAAATAATGCAGGTTGAGAGTGTTGCTCCATTAAATAATGGTACCAGTATGGTTGTAACAGATACAGATAAGGCAAATGTGTTAAATCAGTTCTTTTCTTCAGTGTATACAATAGAGGAGTCTGGGTTCACAGGCTCACTTAATAACTGCACGAATGGTTCAGCTCAATCTAGTCAATGGCTGACTCAGGATATGATTCAAAAAGCTTTAATACAAATTAATGTAAACAAGGCTCCAGGGTTTCTAAGAGAGCTTAGTTCAGTTTTAGACCAGCCCTTATTTCTGATTTTCTCAGATTCACTGTCATCTGGTATGGTGCCTATGGATTGGAGAAAAGATGATGTTATTCCAATATTTAAAAAGGGATTACGATCTCAGCCTGGCAATTATAGGCCAGTAACCTTGACATCTGTGGTGGGCAAATTATTTAAAGGCTTGTTAATGGATCACATTCAAAATTTTGTCCTAATGAATGGCATTATGAGCAACAATCAGCATGGCTTTATGAAGGATAGGTCATGTCAGACGAATTTGATTGCTTTTTATGATGTGGTAAGTAAGATTCTGGACAGTGGGGGGCAGTAGATGTGATCTATTTGGATTTTGCCAAAGCGTTTGATACTGTGCCCCACAAACGACTGCTTTCTAAACTAAGGTCTGTTGGGCTTAATGAAGGCGTTTGCACGTGGATAGGAAACTGGCTACAGGATCGGGTACAGAGGGTGGTTGTTAATGGGACATTCTCTACTTGGAGTAAGGTTCTTAGTGGGGTCCCCCAGGGCTCAGTATTGGGTCCACTTTTATTTAACTTGTTCATTAATGACTTAAGGTGGCCATACACGGGCCGATAAAAGCTGCCGACAGACCGTGTCGGCAGCTTATTGGCCCGTGTATGGGGGCCCCCGACGGGCTTCCCCGATCGAGATCTGGCCGAAAGTCGGCCAGATCTCGATCGGATGGGATTAAAAATCCCGTCGGATCGCGGCCGCATCTGTTCGTTGATGCGGTCCCGCGATCCGACCGCCCGTTTGGCGAACGCTAGGATCCGATCGTTGGGCCCTAGGGCCCACGATCGGATCAGCCCGATATTGCCCACCTCAAGGTGGGCATATCGGAGGGAGATCCGCTCGTTTGGCGACATCGCCAAACGAGCGGATCTATCCGTGTATGGCCACCTTTAGGGGAGGGTGTTGTAAGTAATGTATCAGTGTTTGCAGATGACACAAAATTATCCAGCCCAATTAATTCCATCCAGGATGTGGCATCCTTGCAACATGATCTTGACAAACTGGCTATCTGGGCAGCTAAGTGGCAAATGAGATTCAATGTTGAGAAATGTAAAGTCATGCACCTGGGATGTAAAAATATCCAAGCCACTTATACCCTTAATGGGACTGCACTAGACAAATCCATTATGGAAAAGGACCTTGGAGTCCTTGTAGATGATAAACTTGGCTGTAGCAAGCAATGCCAGTCGGTAGCATCAAGGGCAAATAAGGTCTTGAGCTGTATTAAAAGGGGCATAGAGTCACGGGAGGAGGGGATCATTCTTCCACTGTATAGAGCACTTGTAAGGCCCCATCTAGAATATGCCGTACAGTTTTGGTCTCCATCACTCAAATAGGACATTATTGTATTAGAGAGGGTGCAGAGAAGGGCAACTAAGCTGGTAAAAGGGATGGAAAATCTTAGCTATGAGGAAAGACTGGCCAAATTGGGGATGTTCACGCTGGAGAAGAGGCGCTTAAGGGGTGATATGATGACTATGTATAAATATATAAGGGGATCATATAATAATCTCTCTAATGCTTTATTTACCAGTAGGTCTTTCCAGCTGACACGAGATCACCCATTCCTATTAGAAGAAAAGAGGTTCCGCCTAAATATTCGGAAGGGGTTTTTTACAGTGAGAGCTGTGAAGATGTGGAATTCTCTCCCTGAATCAGTTGTACAGGCTGATACATTAGATAGCTTTAAGAATGGGTTGGATAGCTTTTTAGCAAGTAAAGGAATAAAGGGTTATGCGAAATAGCTCATAGCCCAAGTTGATCCAGGGACTAGTCTGATTGCCATTTTGGAGTCAGGAAGGAATTTTCCCCCCTCTAAGGCAAATTGGAGAGGCTTCAGATGGGTTTTTTGCCTTCCTCTGGATCAACTGGCAGATAGGTAGTTAATAAAAAAAAAAAAAAAAAAAAAAAGGTTGAACTCGATGGACATGTGTCTTTTTTCAACCTTACTTACTATGTTACTATGTTACCCTGTTCTTACCCCATTAAACATGGCACCTACCACATGTGCTGGGGGAAGGGCAACTACTCTCAGTTCTCTAACTTCTCTTGCAATAATAAGATCATCCAGACTGATGGCAGGAATGTGACCTGGAATGCATCAGCAATATATGGATTAAAGGGGAACATGAGACAGGGGGACGTGTCTCTGACCATCACCGGACTGACCCTCAATGACTCAGGAACCTACTAATCACTGGTTGGGGCAATGACCAAAAGAGAGACATACATGTTACAGTAGGTGAGTGGGTAAGATCCACATCCTCTCCCCTCACACAGCTGAACACGGCCAAGCAAACTATTCACATTGCACCCCAATACCATGTCATAAACCCCTGCACCCTATTCTACATACCCGGACCCCCAGGAGCTCCTGCATCTGCTCCCTTATTGTAACACCCCCCATTTTAGTTTTCTTGCAAAATGGTAACAATTCCAACATTAGGGACGCATCTGTAGTGTTACTTAAAAGGGAAATTCTCTTTAAATAAACTTTTTGCATGGTCCAGACAATAATATTCCAAACCTAATTTTTTCATTATTATTATTATTACTGTTTGGCTTTTTGTTCAGCAGCTCTCCAGTTTGGAATTTCAGCAGCAATCAGGTTACTAGGGTACCATTTACCATAGCAACCAGGCTGTGGTTTCAAAGAGAAACTGGACTATGAATAGGAGAGGGGCTGAATAGATAGATACATAATAAAAAGTAACAATGACATCAAACCCTTACAGTGTATTCTATACCACTGCACATATAGTATATACCAGGGGTGTCCAAACTGCGGCCCGAGGGCCACATGCGGCCCAGGATGCATATGAATGCGGCCCGGCTTGGTTGCGGGGGACACGTCATGTCGCAAAGGATATAGGAGGAGGAGGAACTCTGCCCATTGCCCAGTTAGTAATAATAATATAACAATAAGTCTATTTAATATCCAGTTGTCCCATATTCCAGTGTATAGCTCCATCTGGTTATCCAACTGGCATTGTAGTTCTTTTCTGTGTATTTCCTTTACTTTTACAAATCAAACGTGTTTGTGTATTTCATGGGTGGCCCCAGACAATTTTTATTTTTCCAATGTGGCCCGGCGAGCCAAAAGTTTGGACACCCCTGGTATATACCAATAACAATGCAGGAGTTTCTGAAAAGGTTTGAAGCTTGGGGGTGAGTTTGCTGGAGTCACCGGTAGCTATTCTGTTGTGCACTCTCTACAGCAGTCGGTCACCTTCTGGGCGTCATGCAACTGTCAATCACACATCACCAATAAATTCCTCAGTGTCAGACACCCTTGGGGTCCTCTGAGACGTTAACCAGTGGTTCTACCAAATATTCCTCTCCTTGGTGTCAGGAGCTCTGTGTCCTCTCACTGCAAATATGGTCACTAGTCTAAATGTGGCTTTAATATGGCAATCCCTTCCTTCATAATCAATATCTAATAGATGTATTTATCTTATACTTATGTAATGTCAATATATTTTACCACGTTGCTTAATTGTCATGAATTTTGCATTTATTCTCCGTATTATTGAACCAACCTATTTCCAGTTGCTCCTGATCTGCTAGAGAGTCGATCAAAGAAAGTCAAGGGGCCGGAGATAATGGCAGTCAAACACACTGCTCTGTTTCTTATAATAAGATATGGTGGAATGAGGCCACCAGCCTGGGGTACTTTGTCCTGAGCACAGTGCTACAGTATTTTGCCAGTTCCAGATTTTCATGGAAAGCTGTAAGAAGATGTGGGACAGTGCTCAGCAGAAAGTACAGCAGGTACGAGAAAATCGTCTGCAAACAAATGGCACTGCCCCCACCCCAGTCATTTTAGATTTTGATCTCCTTTACTAAATCTATCCCTGTGTAATCATTCTGTATGAGAGTGTCCAATCAACTTGGAAGACTTTTGTGACCCCTCATGGATCCTCCAATGTCTGAAGGGTGTATGTGTGTCAAGAGCATTAGAAAAGCACATGGCAGAATGGCTTACATAGACATGGTGTCCTACTCTATACCACAGTTGAGAACCATCTTCCAAGTATCTTTGGGAAGATGGAAAAAGATGGGATATCGTGCTCAGCAGAATTGCACTCTTTGAAGCTATGGAATGTTGGAGCTACAACTACCCTGGACCTGTTGGTAGCTCCAGGGTTCCCACAGATGGTCTCACCACTAGATGCACCAGACTTTCACCCATTGATTCAGATGCAAACAGCATTTTGAATGCTTGCTCCAGAAGCAATGCAACCCCCATTCTGAAAATCCTAGAAACAACTAGGGTTGCCACCTGGCCAGTAAAAATTATGGCTGATCCCAATGTTATTAATAGGGAATAAAGATAATATAGGAAGGCCGGTATTTTTTTCCAAAAAAGGTGGCAACCCTAGATGCAACTTGTTCCTGATTAGCATCAAAATGCAGACTCAATAGCATTGCAGTATTTTAACTGCAAGTTTGGCTCTTTTAGTACAGGAAAAGCCCCCAACTGGGTCTTAGAAGGAGAGGTAAGCAGTAGTGGTGTGCTCCTGACCCTAACCCGCAACCGGCCCCCCTTTATTTGTAGACTGGCACCCGCTCCGACGTCAGAAAAGGGCGGAGCGAGCATGAGTCTATTGAATAAAGAGGAGCCATCCCAAGCCTGCCCGTCCCATAAGTTTTGGGCCGGCCCACACATCACTAGTAAGCAGAGAGTGGCATAAATGTCAAATAAAATGTCTTTGCTCCGCTGGGGTCTAGCATATCCCTTAAAAACCAAATTAATGGATTTAATGGATTTAGTTCTGCATAGGGGCCAAGAGTTTCAACTCCACACTACTATTGTTCTTGTAGAACTAAAGCTAAATTCAAGTGCATGATCTAATGTGGTGCCGCATGCTATATACCATGTATATCTCCACTAAAATGAGCATGCTCCTGAAATTTGCATATTAGAGTCTCTGTTATAGTCTCAGTATGGCCTCCCTCAGTGAAAGAACCCATTTGACAAAGTAAGGGATTTTTTTAAAACCTGCAGTTTTTTCAAAAAACTATATATGTAGTTTGATTAAATGTGTTTAGCTTGTACTGGTCAGATTGTTCATATGTATTTGATTTTGGCTGTGATAGGTGCCCTTTAATGTGGTGCCTTCAAAAAGGGATCCCGTTCTCAGCCTCAAAACTACAGGCCTGTTAGTCAGTAGCGTCACTAGAGGGGGCGGGCCCTGGTGCGCATTTGTCAGTGGCGCGTGAGCTGCCGCGGGGCTGTGAGGGGGTGCGGGCCCTGGCCCGCTCGCACCCCCTGCTCTCCCGGTAGTTCCGCCACTGCTGTTAGTCTGACATCAGCGGTAGGAAAGCTTTTTGAAGGGTTAATAAAGCATAAGATACTGGGGAGAGTGGCGCGATGCTGACTTGAGCAGACCTGTTTCTTGTCGGCTCCGGCCCAGCTGAACCTAAAAGCTTCTATTAAGCACACTTTTACTGCCTGCACCTTCCCTAAATTTCACGCTATTGCGGGGGAAGATGACAGGATCCGGTAAAGTGAAATAGAAATCTACGCAAAGCTCCGTTAAAGATTATTTCGCTAATGCTGAAGTTTCAGATCCGGAGTCCAAGATGGCGGCGGGGCCTACTGCATCACCACGATCCCAACTGACGCTGTCTCCCCACAACAGCCTGGATTCGCCTTCTGAGGACTCACAGGACGCCTCACAACCAGGTATTCTCCAACATATGCCAACACCACCTAAATACTCTGGAGACACTATATTAATATTCAAATCTAAAGAACTACTTCAAAGGGAACTTAATATAACCGCGCACAAAATTACTTCTCAACTTTCTCTAGAGATACAAGAGCTGGGTCAGCGCACAGACTTGCTGGAATCCAAGGTGGATGATTTGATAAATACTTCCACTTCTCACCATAACCTAATCTCCTCACTAACCGCACAACTTACGGATTTGCAGGATAAGGTTGAAGACGCAGAAAATTGTTCCCGCCGAAATAATGTTCGGATTTGCGGACTCCTTGATGATATCAAGGATCTCCATGTAGATGTCCCTGCGCTCTTTTAGCTCTTGGTCCCTAATATTCCGTCTGAAAGAATAGAGCTGGATAGGGTTCATAGGGCCCAGGGCCAACGAGCTGAAGGGAGCCAGCCTAAAGATATTATAGCACAGATCCACTACTTTTCTACTAAAGAGGCCATCATGGCGGCAGCTAGAGCTGCCAATGTGCTTTCTTACAAGGGCTTTGACTACCAACTTTATACGGATCTTTCTCCAGCTCCAACGGAGAAGACAGCTTAAGCCGGTTACAGCGGAACTGGTTGCCCACAATGTTCGCTATTGTTGGGCCTTTCCCTTTAAGCTTCTATTTTCCTGGAAAGGAAAACCATATTCATGCTCATCTCTTGAGGAAGGTCGGGAGCTGTTAACACGACTTCAGATCGTTGCTATGGTGTCGCCACGTTCATTATCAGCTAATGGATCTACATCTCCTTCTCTACATCATTTGCCACCGTCTCCAATCTGGTAGAAATCTGCTAGACAGGCATCACCTAGGATCCCGTGAAGGCCGTAAAAACCATTCTCTTTACCTATGGTTCAGCTGGTGGAATCTCCCCCCACAAGGTTTCCATTGGATGTCCTTTTTGGTCCATGGTCTTACAACCACCCAAGTTCTGTCCTGTTTCAACCAACAGGTCTATTTTTTTCTGATGTGGATGTTTGCTGTTTTTCACTTTTTTTTCTTTTGTCTTGGATTTTAGTTAATTTTTTGTTTTCCCTTTCGCTACATTGACATACCGATTTTTTGCTTTTTTGGCTGAATTTCCACAGATTTCAGTACATTTGGTCATACCTTGTTATCCTAACGGCAATGTATATGCAGAAAAGCATATATCTGCATTTGACTTTGTTATCTCCATCATGACATTGACACTTCTCACTCATAATGTGAAAGGCTTTAATATTCCTACTAAGCGTTCAATAACATTTCGAGATTACAAGTCTAAACATGCAGATATTCTGTTTTTACAGGAGACTCATTTTTCTTCTGCCTCACTGCCTAAACACTTACATTATCTTTATCCTACAGTTTTTTTGAGTAATGCAGATACTAAAACATGTGGAGTAGCGATATGCTTGCATAAACATCTGAACTGTAATTTGTTGTCAGAGGTCAGAGATACAGAGGGTCGCTACATCATTATTACGGGTCATCTTCAAGATCCAGAAATAACTTTGGCTTCCTTATATGCCCCTAATGAAAAGCAGGATTTGTTTTTTCAATCTTTTTTTCAGATACTGGACATGCATCGTAAGGGTTTGGTAATCATTGGAGGGGATTTTAATGAGGATATCAATGCATACTGGTATAGAATGTCCTCTCATAGGACTGCTCAGTCAGTGTCTAGAGGTTGTTCGCGTAAGTTATCACAACATGCACTAGACCATTCATTAATAGATGCCTGGAGAGAGGGTAATGTGGGTAAAAAGGATTTTACTTTTTATTCCATACCACATATGTCTTATTCACGTATTGATATGATGTTTATTTCCCGTAACCTTATTCCATCTATGAGGTCCTCTACTATTCACTCTTTTGTTTGGTCCGATCACTCTATGGTAATCACTCGGCTCCAGCTTCCCTTTCATAGTTTACGAAATGGAAACTAAATAATTCTGTTACTTGATTCACAGCTGTCTGATCAGATCTCCTCTCATCTTACTGAATATTTTAAACTGAATTGCACACCTGATATCACTGCACAGGTTACCTGGGATGCCCATAAGGCTTATGTTTGGGGGCTCCTTATTCAAGCTGCGTCCAGAAAAAAGAAGGCCAGACTGATGACTATTAATACCCTAACCAAGCAACTGGAATCTGCGGAACTTATTCACAAAACCAACCGACACTTATCAATTATGCAGAGATCACTAAAATGAGAGACTCTTTACATAATTTAGTTCAACAGAGAGCCGAGTGGTCACTTAGATGGTCGGGCCAAAAATATTATCATAAAGGCAATAAGGCTGGTGCTCTATTAGCATGAAAACTGAACAGTACGTTTTTAAAAAAATCCCTATACCAAACTTAGGGTCGCAAATAATATACTTACTGCCAACCCCTGCACTATTATATCTGAGTTTACTAAGTTTTATATTCTAAAAAGACACAATTTTCTCCTCACCATGCAGACTCTTTGTTGTCCTCTATAGCATTACCCAAATTAACACCTGACCAACAAAAAATGTTATCTGACCCTATTACCCTTCAAGAGATTTTTGATGCAATTAAAGTTTTAAAACCAGCCAAAGCTCCTGGTCAGGATGGACTCACAGGTGCATACTACAAGAAATTCAAGAAGTTGGCTCCTCAACTACTCGGCATCCTTTGTCAACCTTGCTAATGGGCAACAGCTCTCACCTGAATCTTTAACAGCTTATATAGCCTTATTGCCTAAACCGGTTAAAGATACAACTCAATGTGGTAATTTCAGGCCAATCACAATACTTAACTTGGATGTAAAAATTTTGGCAAAGGTTTTATTTTTACGTTTAAACAAGTTTATTCCCTCACTGACATAGACCAGTCTGGTTTTGTTCCAGGAAAACATACATATGATAATGTTCAAAAATTGTTCAATGTTATTTGGACAGCTTCCCAGTCAAGCGCCTCCTCAATGATCCTGTCCTTGGATCTTGAGAAGGTGTTTGACTAGGTTGACTGGCACTGTTTGTTTTATATTTTACGTTATATGGGCTTCCCAGTTACCTTTTTGAACTATATTTTTGCTCTCTATAACATTCCAACAGCTCAAATTAGAACTTTAGGCCTTCTTTCTCAACCATTCAGTATTCATTAGGGGCACACGTCAAGGATGCCCGTTGTCCCCTACTCTGTTCTTATTGGCTATAGAACCACTTGCGGCTTTAATTAGGGCCTCGTTAGATATATCTGGCATTAACATTGGGGCCATCGAATATAAATGTACTTTGTTTGCGGATGATCTAATACTTACTTTAACAAGACCTATGACGTCCTTACCATTGCTCAAATTAGAACTTTAGGCCTTCTTCTCAACCATTCAGTATTCATAGGGGCACGCATCAAGGATGCCCGTTGTCACCTACTCTGTTCTTATTGGCTATAGAACCACTTGTGGCTTTAATTAGGGCCTCATTAGATATATCTGGCATTAACATTGGGGCCATAGAATATAAATGTACTTTGTTTGCGGATGATCTAATACTTACTTTAACAAGACCTATGACGTCCTTACCAAATTTATATAATCTGCTAGGGAAGTTTGGCAAGATTTCAGGCCTCCATGTTAATTCTGCTAAATCCAAAGCACTTAATATTAATCTCCCTTCACCACTACTCAATTCTATGGATGCATAGTAAAAGCTTAATTGCAGTTAACCTGCTGTTGTGAGTGCTTCCAAAATCTACATTATATTGTATGAACATCCTTCCAAACATTTAAGGGAAATTAGAGACCACTGGGTGCTTTTATGGTCACTAACTAACACAGGCTTCAAAACGTGTGTGTTATATAGTTGTAGATCAATGTAATAATGCAGTCTATAACCACTTTATACAGTGCCAGCTGCAACAAGTGCATTTTCATAGGCCACTCATTGAAGTAGTGCTTCTTCACTTTCATCCTGGGGCTGCCTTAATTGGGGCCAGCTGGGAACTTCTGCTTTAGCTACCAGGTCACTTCACAGGGGCGCTCATCCCAGCGCACTCTTCCATTTGGATTACAAGCTATATAGTTCAGGGTATGCTCACCTGGTCTAGTCCGCTTCTCCCTGCTATTAAAGGTGATTGGTCAATGTAGCTATCTATACCATGTGTACCTCAGAAACCACCTCTTAAAGGTACAGAAACAGTGTATCACTCAAGCTCTGCTGGAGCTCATTTAAGGTACTGTATGCCTACTGAAGTGAAGGAAAATTGTCTCAGGACCTTCTTTGGGTAAAGTGAGCTGAGGATACAGGCTTGCCTCTTTCCTTAAACCCAGTGACTACTTCACTCTCCTCTGGCACAGGCCAGCAAAGGTGCAAACACAGACTCAATACCAACAAGTAGAAGCAGTTTAACTTAAAACACATACTGCACACCTTTCATGTTTACAAAGTCTCCTATGACAGCTATTTGTTTTGAACTCTACCCATTCTTTCTTACCACAACTTTCAAACCCTGCATGTGACATGGTGAGCCGGCCAATAAAGGTAGATTATGGGAGAAGGGGCTGGTGGTAGAGTAAACACCTGGCAAAAATCTGAGCATCCCCTATCAGACATTGAAGCATTACACAAATCCTAAGAACAAATCAGTAAATGTTTCTCTGCCTGGTCGATGTGAACCCCACAATATGAACCCTCATGTATTTTAAAAGGGGAGTGGATTTGACAAATAGAAATCTATTACCTGTGTGCCACAAATCCGAAGGATTTCCCTATACCTCTGTAATGCAAATGTATTCTGTGCATTACTGCTCACCTACCAATATTTTGTGTTCATAGGAGAAACAACTGCATAGTAATCCTACAGGGATAGATTTAGGCTTTGTACCCACAGGCATCTTCACATCTGACAATGAATATTTTGTTGTGCATGTTAACCTTCACTGATTTGGGCTCAGGTCTGGAGAGTGAGGAAAGGTGAGAGCCAGTTTGCTCATGTGCATTATATTCCCTATGGGGATGGCACCTGACCAGCTATGAAAGGGAGAGTGGGATCCATTCCTTATTCTGAATACGGCTGCAACATTTCACAATTTAGATATCCTTAGGGCCTTAAATACATTCACAATTTTGTCTTGTGCTTTTATAAGGTTTTACTCTTACTGTGATACATTCAAGTGTTACTAAACCCTGAGTTTATTTTATTAATTATTTTTCTTCTCTTCCCCAGCTTTTTGATGCGTGTATGTACCAGCAGGTGCACTGAGCATTCAGCCTTCATACCATGATGATGAATGGTGGGAGAATGCAAAGAATAACTATTGTAAACAGACTCTCCGGCCCAGTGTGATAATGCTTGGTGGAGCAGCCATACCTGCAGTAGGACTGGTGTCACTCACAGGTACTGAACCTTTCAGTGTTTCTTTATTGCAAGCCATTTTCTTACTCTCTCCCTCTCTCTAGTAACATAGACAGACCAATACCCAGAATAAAGATACACACAGCAACATGGAAGTTAATTAGATATGTAATAATTTATTTATTGTTGATAACAATTCAAAAACTACGCTTTTTGATCCTGAGGAAGGCAAAAAACCTCTGAGAAACTAGAGGAAAAAATTCCTTCCTGACTCCTTAATGGCAATCGGATTTGCTCCCAGGATCAACGCGTCATATTTAATCAAGGGAAATAGGGTAAGGGAAACAGAAAGGAATATGGCAACATACACATGAGCGCCTTTAGGCTGCTAGGTGAACACTGCATTCTGTTCCATTCCATTGGACCCCACACAGCCTGCAGACCCGGCTTCTACAGTCTCAGGGATGGAGTGAAAAAGAATGCAGGGTCTACCGAGTGGCTTAAGGGGGCTTCTGTCTATGAAACCATATTTTATATGGAAAGGGGAGGCACCGCTGGTGTAACTGATTTAAAGGGGGGGGTCAACGCTGGTGGTATTATGGTGGAAGGATAAAAAATAGAAAGCAATATGGCAGCATACATATGAGCGTCATTAAGCTGCTAGGTGAATGCTGCATTCTATTCCATTCCATTAAACCCCAGGCAGCCCACAGACCCCGGCGTCTGCACACTGAGGGATGGAGTGAAAACAAATGCAGGCTCTACCGAGTGGCTTAAGGGGGCTTCTGTCTATGAAACCATATTTTATATGGAAAGGGTAGGCATCGCTGGTGTAACTGATTTAAGGGGGGGTCACCACTGGTGGTATTAGGGTGGAAGGAAAAAAAAATACAAAGCAATATGGCAGCATACACATGAGCATCATTAAGCTGCTTGGTGAATACTGCATTCTATTCCATTCCATTAAACCCCAGGCAGCCCACAGACCCCGGCGTCTGCACACTGAGGGATGGAGTGAAAAGTAATGTAGTGTCTACCGAGTGGCTTAAGGGGGCTTCTGTCTATGAAACCATATTTTATATGGAAAGGGTAGGCATCGCTGGTGTAACTGATTTAAGGGGGGGTCACCAATGGTGGTATTAGGGTGGAAGGAAAAAAAATACAAAGCAATATGGCAGCATACACATGAGCATCATTAAGCTGCTTGGTGAATACTGCATTCTATTCCATTCCATTAAACCCCAGGCAGCCCACAGACCCCGGCGTCTGCACACTGAGGGATGGAGTGAAAAGTAATGTAGTGTCTACCGAGTGGCTTAATGGTGTTCCAGTTTATGATACCATATTTTATATGGAAAGCGAAGGCAACTCTGGTGTAACTATTATTGAAAGGGGGTGGTCACCGCTGGTGGTATTATGGAGGAAGGATAAGATAAAGAAAGCAATATGGTAGCATACACATAAGCATCATAAAGCTGCTAGGTGAATGCTGCATTCTATTCCATTCCATTAAACCCCAGGCAGCCCACAGACCCCGGTGTCTGCACACTGAGGGATGGAGTGAAAAGGAAGGCTGGGTCTACCGAGTGGCTTAAGTGCGCTCCTGTTTATGATACCATATTTTAGTTTGAAGTGGGGGAGCACCGCTGGGGGAGCTATGGTGGTAAAAGGAGGGTCAACTCTGGTGGAGCTGTGGTGGAAGGAGGAGGGGCACCGCTGGTGGAGGAGGGGCACTGTTGTTTGAGCTGTGGTGCAAGTGGGGGGCACCGCTGGTCCTACTGCAGAGGAAGGAAGGGAAATACAAATCAAGATCTTACGCTGGTGATTTTGGCATTGCAGGTTGATCCTGGAGCTCTACATTGTGGTATAATCGAAGTTCCTAAAGGCTTCCGCAATCTCCTTTTCCATTGCCAAGGAAGCCTCGGAGGGAGGAGTTAGACTTAGATGTTGATCTCCATCCTCGGAAAGTCTAACATCCTCAGGTATGAACGGGGGCTGCATTCCTCTCTCTCTAGCAAAGCCATCCAGTCAATGCTCTGGTTAATAGACAATATAAAAACATTCATTATTAATTGTTACTTAGCATACTTACACTTTTATTTTATTTAAAATATGTTTGATTAGCATATAAACATTGGGAATTCATCTGTACCTTTAGGGCTAGCCCACACGAGGAGATTCGGGGAGATTTTATCGCCTGGCGACTAATCACCTAGTCTTTTGAGCGACTATCTCCCTGAACTGCCTCAGCGGGTTTCCCCATAGGCTACAATGAAAAGTCGCCTGCGCTAATGCACACGCGGCGATTGCGTTTTCAATAGTCGCCCAAAGTTGCCTCCGTGCCGAATCTCTGCGTGTGGCATTACCCTTAGTTCATTTCTGTAGCTACCAAAAGTTGACTGAAAGATGAACTTACTCGAAAGAAATAATGATGCATAACATCACATGCATCTTCCTCACTTGAGCCCAGCCGCTTCAATGGGTCCCGCTGTAAGAGCTACAAAGAAAGAGAATGATTGACGTTAGAAACATTAGCAGATAAGCTATGTTGCAGTGCTGTGTGACAGTTAATGGCTATAAAGGCTAATACACAGATAGACTACACAAATTGGAAGGAAATGATTTAAGGGATGCAAGGATAGTGCTACCTGTTCATGAATTACCGGTTAGACCACAGCTTGCGCCCTTAACTTACTGAGTAACTTACCCCTGATATCAAGTTGACGGCATCTCCTGCCAGGAACGTCGGGACGACTAAACCAGTAGATGGTCTCAGCATTGGTTTCTGCAATGTGGAACATAAGAAAGTTCTCTGTTACTATAGTTTATAGAACTAATCAGTTGTAAGTGGCTAAGAAGGCTTCAAAACCTGTTGCTACATACATTAAGGGGGTTTGTAAGGATAGATTGTAGTGGGCATATTTTAGCATACAATTTATATTCCCTGCAAATGCAATCAATGCAAAAATGCTGCCACACAAACAACTTATTGCTCTGTGGCCATATTTAACTAATATAGCTGATGCTTGATGTTATTTCCAAGTTAATAAACAGTTGCCTATTCCGTCCAGTTATTAAGGTTTCTACTTACCTCCCCAACTAGCATCTCATATATTACAATGCCCAGAGACCACCAGTCGACAGATCTTGAGTATGGCTCCCTGGCGAGGACTTCTGGCGCCATGTAGCCAAAAGATCCTTTCAGGCTTCTTGTTCGGCCTTCGTAGCCAATTCCTGAAAAAAACAGTTATTGTAAGTAAACTGATGATCAGTTGGGGCTTATTTATCTGTATCGACTCAGTTTAATAATGTTTAGTTTGATGATGAAACTGGGTAAAATATTGTCTGTGAAAAAAATACGTTTTCAATATAGTCAGCCAAAAAATGTAATCCATAATAGCTGAAGTAAACAGATGTCTAACGTAATAGCCAGAACACAAATCACTATGTTGAGTCTCTCTCTAACATTTTAGCCAGTTGGCCACTAGTTGCTGGGCCACATTAGACACATACAGTAACTGTTCAGTTTTCTTTTCATCCTGACCTGCATGCTCAGCAAACAAACTGAACAAAAGTTCACTCTCACTTTCTCATAATATGAAACTGCAAATGTCAGTCACTTTATGAACCTCAATAACATTATGTGAAACAAAACCTTTTTTTGATGTGTTAGTTTATGAGAATCCTTACCGTCTTTGCTCAGCCCAAAATCAGTCAGTTTAACATATCCGCTGCTGTCTAAGAGCAGGTTTTCCGGGCTGAGATCTCTGTATTAAAACAACAGCAAAAGTTAGCAAAGTACAACATATCTGGGACACTGTGACAAAGGGGGAAATAATTAGTGATGTAACGTGAGTAATACAACTACTTTTGTAAAATATAAGGATATTATAAGTCACTGAGTAGATCCATGGCCTTTTAAAAGCACAAGGCTTAAGTTCTCTTGCGGACATGCTCTACAGGGGATATTAAGATTGGCTTCTATTCCTTTGTCTGATATGTTTAGCAGTAATGCTCCCTTACATTTTATATAGCAAAATGTTTCATATACATGAAAATAATAAATATACTTACCGGTGCATAATGTCATTTTCATGTAAATAGGAAATGGCCATCAGTGTGCAAGCAGCATAGAACCTGCAAAGAGACTCCCATCATTAGGTTATTGAATACATAGCCATATATTTGTTAGTGTAGTGTATCTCTGTCTAAATATTACTGGCTCACTGTAAGTCAAGAGACCCACTTACTATCATGGTATGTTCTGCATGCAGCTCCGCTTAAATAAATATGTTATGTATTTCCAAATAATGATGTTTTTTACATCCTCTTGCATTTGTTAGATAAACAAGGAGCCAGACCCCATATACTACTTACTTTGTACGAATGGCACCCGCATGACTCTAGGTAAAGGTTAATTTGTACTTACATAGCTCTTGGTTGTTCAAATGCACCTTTCCTCTGCAGGTAACTCTTTAAGCAGCCGCCAGCAACGTACTCCATCAGAAAGAATAGATGGTATTCTGACTGGAAGGTGGCGTGGATATCCACAATGAAAGGGTGGTCAGCAACGGCGAAAGCAACCCGTTTCTCTAGCAAGATCCTGAATATTAAAAGCATTCATTGTCAAAACAAGCCAGTAGGGAAAGTGTCTCTCTGCCCATATGAGCCATATTCTTGTCTTAGATTATTTAGTGTAGTACTAATAGGAGATGTTAGTGGGAGTCCCAAGACACATCACTAGTTTGGCATTGCTTTCATTATCAGGGTAATCTCTTAGCGCTTTAGCTGTTTGAAAGGGACATGGGTAAGCCAAAGCCAACCATGCTAAAATGATTATTTCCATAAACTAACCTTTCAATGCCCCTTGAGGTGGTGATGATCTCTTTTTTCAAGATTTTCAGAGCATAGGATCTTTTGGTTGCCGCGTGTTCAACAAGGAGAACCTGGAATAAGAGAGAATCTTAGGAAACACAGGAAGATACATGCAGAACATCCATACCCCTTTCAGAGAACTGCAAGAATCAATCAATACTTGCCCCCAGCATTACAAGGTAACAGAACTAAGTGTTTAGCCGCTGTTCTTGCATGTGTCAATAGTCCTAATCCTAATTATGGATTAAGTTTAATATTACCTTGGCGAATCCGCCCTCGCCTAGGAAACCACGTTGGTTGAAGTCTTGCAGTGTGTAATTGGTTAACTGCAAAGCCCTGAAAAAGAAATACCCAAAATGAAACATTTTTATTTCAAATGAAATGTTAATAGTATCATCATGTGCAGGTTGCATCTTACTGTGGGTCCTTTGTCACTGCCAGTGGAAATCCTTCTGCTGCATCAGGTGGAGTTGGGCTGATGTTTTCTTCATCCACAGATATCTCACTATAAGGAAAAGTAAGTTTGTTATTTTGCGTTTCTTTTTACCCTTAGCCGATTCATTCTCCATAATCCTCAATAGCACAGCACCCCATAGCCATAATTCATAGGTGGCTTTGTGCTACTGAATTATGTATTGTGTAATCTCCCAGCCAAAGTGCAGGTGCATATTACTATCTGTCCTCTTCTGTGCCAATCTTATACTTTACTTTAATCAGAAGAATAATCCTGTTATTGTGAAGATTTTACTGCTCTTATTTGATGAAAGTATGGGGTAGGGATTTAATCTGGTCTCTAATGAACTCCACAATATCCTCACCTCTCCGATGGCTCTTCAGGCACCTCGTCTACCTCTGGAACTGGTTCTTCAGTGGATTTGTAATGTTGATGCTGCAAACAAGGGACAATTGTGCAATGAATGAATGTGTCATCACATGGATATGATAAAAGCAATGTTTATATTCTGGCCAAGAAATGAATGGCATCAGTATAAAATACTCACTTGGAAAGAATCACTGGCAGGTTCTGAAACAACCTGAACCTCAGGTGCGCTGACCTCTTCTGCTGGGAGGTTTACACCAGTGTCACTAGCAGTCTCCACTGCTGCATCTAAAGAGACAGTAAATAAACATAGTGAATGAATTTTCAAATATAAAAACTTTATTGAACCTAAGGCTTAAGGATGTTTCTTGATTTGGTAAGATGCTATTAATAATCAGTGGTTTGAAAAGTACATGCAAAAGCCATAAAATTCATCTATAGTTCGGTGGGGCTTAGTTTAATGTCCATGAAGGGATAGTGGATGGGATGTTAGGATGACACACGTTACCCCATATAATGCCAATAGAAAAGAGGCTAGAGCCTGTTGTGACTCACCTGGAACATGCTCTGCTTCCGTCCGAGCTATCTCCTCATTGAGCTTGAGGAGAGAGGAGTAAAGGGCTTTCAGCCTCTTCTCACTGCTCTTCCTCAGCTCCTTCATCAGGGCTTTGCTCTTTCTGTCCTTGATGGCATGGTACAGATTTTCGGCCCCTGCTGCTATCCTCATCTCCTTCTGGATGACTCTCACAAACTCCTGCTTCATTCCTGAAAGAGAGACACTTACCTGTGGCTCACACGCATCAAAAGACTGTTTGATGTCGCCAGTCTATAGAGAATGGGAAACAATTAAGAAACAATGGTCAAGTGCTTGCAAATGATATTGAATATTGAACAATGATGTCACCCATTACAATTAGAAGAAAAGAGTTACCTCCTAATTGTTTGGAAGGGTTTTTTTACAGTCGAATTTTCTCCCTGAATCAGTGGTACAGACTGATACATTAGATAGCTTTAAGAAGGGATTGGATGGCTTTTTAGCAAGTGAAGGAATACAGGGTTATGGAAGATAGCTCATAGTACAAGTTGATCCAGGAACTAGACTAATCACCATTTTGGAGTCAGGAAGGAATTTTTTCCCCCTCTGAGGCAAATTGGAGAGGCTTCAAATGGGGTTTTTTGCCTTCCTCTGGATCAACTGGCAAAAAAAGTCAAAAGGTTGAACTTGATGGATGTTTGTCTTTTTTCAACCTAACTTACTATGAAACATGATATTTGTGGAGAACAGAAAAATAGAACAACTGTTTGTCAAATGGGTTTATGAAATATTTCCTATAATCTGAGGAATTTTCTTTTCTATCTGTTGGTAAGGTCTCTAATCATCAGGCATGAAGCGACAGCTTGATATTTCCATCTGCCTTACCTCAGAATGCCGGTGCGGACGCAAGATGCTACAATGTCCGGCACCCATCTTGACGCTCCTGTATGAGAAAAAAAAGGTTGGTATAAGTGGCTCCTTCAGTGGAGATAAAGAATTCAACTGTTTGTAGCTGCTGGTAAACGACAAGATCAAGACAAGCACCTCTCTGTAACCTCACTGCTACACATCTGAGCAGGTAGGGAAAGGGAAGTTGATATGGGCAAAGTAGTAATTTTATGACATTTTCAGACTTCTTATCCCCATTGGTTTAAACCAGTACTAGTATTATTTCTTTTCAGCCCATCTACTATTCCTAATTCCTAATTTTATTTCCAAACTGGTGTGTGGTTGTTATGGTAATTAAACTATAGCAACTAGACAACAGCTGCAAAAGGCTTTGAGTGACCAAACAAAACATTTCAACTCTTCCTTTTTCCTGTTTAAATTCTTCCTTATTCCCATTTACAATTACACATTGTAATAATGCCCCCTACATGGCCAGTTAGTGTTATTTGGGGTATGTGCTTATTTGCTGCAGGTTCACCCCTGGAATTGTAGAAAGCAAACTAAAGTCCTGCCCTGGGGTCTCAGCCCCTGGCTCACAAATATATACGTGGGAACAATAGATAATGGCTGGATCTAAAACTATATTGAGCATCATAGCAATGTCTACAGCCAAGAATGATACCTTACACATATTATAGGGGGAATAATGCTGCCAAGAAAAGGTAGTTTTGAAGAATTGTATTGTATAATGTCATGATCTGGCCTGGCTTGTGATAAGACTACAGATCCCATCATGCATTGAGATTCATTTGTCCTATTAATGCAGAGATCGCTGCATGTACCCAATGTGCCTGCTTTCCATAACCAGCTGTTCTATGATTCGTGCTCCTGCACCATAACACAATAATTCCTAATGCTATGCATTTTTTTCTTCTGCCATTTGCTACTTTTGTTTCTATTGCAGCCCTTTCTTATATACAGTAGAACCCCCTTTTTACATTTTTCAGGGGACCAGAAAAAAATTGTATTATGCATAAAATACAGGTGGGACCACACAATAACAATGTAAAACAAGGGAAAACTTAAAATCAGGGCATGTAAAATGGGGGTTCTACTGTATCATTCACACTAGTGCTGATGCTAGTGACAGTTGCTTTAGACAGTTGGTAGGATGAGTGGGACCCTAGACGTCAAATCACAGTTGGCATTTAGAACTAAAGAGAGGCTTAATAAAAGTTCAAAAGTAGCAATAAATATACAAGGAACATGAAATACACATTGCCTTAGAGTTACAACTCATAGGAGATGCTGGGAATTGTAGTTCAGCTGTATCTAGAGAAGCACAGGTTTAGCTTTAGTGTCAGTGAGGTTTTTCTAGCAGTTACACAAAAAGTTTGAGCTTGATGGACGTGTGTCTTTTTGCAGCGTCATCTACTTTGTAAAACATTTTACAGAAGGAAAATGCAGGATCCTTACCTTCCTCCAGATGATCCTCAATGGGTTGGGCAGGTTATTCTTCTGCCTTTGATGTTAGTGATTAGTTTAAAAAGACTATCTTCTTCTGAGAATTCAATCAAATCTCTATAAAAATCTCAAAAAAAAATCTCGAAAAATCGCAAATCGCTTTATGGGGAGAGAAAAATAGAGAGGAGAAGTTGTGAGCTGAGCCCTCTCTGCCATATATATCTGTATATACTGGGTTTTCCCAATTGTACTGCACTACTGAATATGCTTGCCCCTCTATAAATAACCAATAACACAAATCAGTAGCAGATTTAATAGAATGAAGCTGACAAGGAGAGATACAAAAGGTTGGTGCAATCAAGGACCCTGGACACCCCTGCCACCCAAGTGTGGGTCCTGATTACCAAATGCACATGTAGGGGTGACTTTACAGAGTAATATCTAAAAACCCTTTTTGGGTGTGGGTGATTGACATAGAAATGAATTGTTGTGATTGGGATTATTATGTTGGCCATACACAGGCAGGCATACATACAACAGCAGGCAATGGGGGTCAATTTTGAGAGCTTTGGTACCAGGGGTAGTTTTGTGTGGTTTGTCCTCACTCCCCTAAGTTTCCATAAATCATATGGGGCAAACCATCCCTAATTCCACTTTTGCAATATGTCATCCCCCCCCAGATTCTGTTGTAGTTCCACTTACCTCTGAATCCTGAACGGAAATAACTGCCATCCATACCTGAGCCCTCAAGTTAACTTCCCTGGCAACTTTCATCCAATCAGAGCT
The DNA here is from genome assembly GCF_017654675.1 of Xenopus laevis. Lineage (NCBI taxonomy): Eukaryota > Metazoa > Chordata > Amphibia > Anura > Pipidae > Xenopus > Xenopus laevis. The sequence continues at coordinate 17,421,356 of NC_054375.1, read as the reverse complement.
TCCCTGTGAGTGATGTCATACTGAGCTAAGTCATGGCACCCCAGTCACTGGCAGCCAATCACTTGCTCAGGTACATATGTGACATGTGACCAGTCAAACTTGTGCTTAATGAAACAGAATCAACCCCAAACCTAAGCAGCTTTAGAACCAGGACCATCATCAAAACTCATGGGGCCCCTGACTAGACTCCCCAATCTCCACTGATGGTTGTCCTGCTTAGATCTCCTCTTTCTGGTGACCCACCAGCTGTTAACTGAACTACAACTCAGCTGCTGCTTGTCACAGGGAATGCTGGGACTTGTAGTCTGGCAATGGTTGGACAACTACAAGTATCAACAGCAAGTTAGTCAGAAATATTCTATTAGGAATTTGATTTTTTATTTGACAGCTCTGTATGTTTGACTTTTAATAGGCTTCGTGTTTCTAAGACTCTCACCTCATAGCAACCAGGGAATGACTTTAATAGTCATAGCTAGGAAAAGTATCCTTGGAAGTTTGCAGGTTTCCAGTTTATATGCAGCTGTGATCACATGGCTAGAGACTGGGATTAGACTTTCAGCCACTGCATTTGCATTTTGATTCTCAGAGTCACTGGCCCCCAGTTTCCCTCAGTGCACTTTCATGTCTATATTTAGGGCTGTTGGTATTTGATGGGATGTACACTGGGCCCTCTTTTCTCCTGGGACTCCCGAGGGTCTGTTTCCCCTATTAACCCCCCCTGCCAGTAACATACAGCTTTGGGGTAATGGCACAGAGGTGGTTCTGTATCAGCCAATCACATGTGAGCTACATGTGACACAGAACCAAGACCACCATCATATCTCATGGGGTCCCTGATTGGACTTCCCCCATTCCTACTCATGATGGCCTTGCTGAGATCTCCCTGGTGGCCTGCCAGCCGTGAAATGAGCTACACCTCAGCTACTGGTTATTATAAAGAATGCTGGGAATTGTAGTTTAGCAATGGCCAGTGAGACACCGCTATAAGATCACTGAGGCAGATAGAAGTATTCTATTGAGACTTTATCTGGGCCCAACCACATTTGGATTACTTAGGGATTAAATTTATGTCTCAATATCATCAAGTTGCGGATGATAACTATTTACCCTTGATTTCTAAAGTAAAATCATTATTGCAGAAATGGAAAAACTTTCCTATTACATTGTTAGGCCGGGTTCATGCAGTTAAAATGTTATTTTTGCCCCTTGCTGTGTATCTATTTCAAACTTTGCCGGTTGATCCTCCCAAGGGCTTCCTTAAGTCTCTTCAAAAAATATGTTCAAGATTTATTTGGAAAGATAACCCTCCTAGACTTGCCCATAACGTTGCAATCCGTCATAGAACAAAGTGGGGCCTGGAAATTCCAGATTTCACTAGATACTTTCAAGCTGCACTCCTAAGACAACTTGTTAAGTGGCATGCTGATCTTAACTCCTCTCAGTGGGCAATTTTAGAGCAATACTCTATCCCCAACATTCCACTCCATAACTTGCTTTGGCTTTCCCCAAGAGATCGACCACCAATATTGAATCCTATTGTAGTACATTCCCTTAGGGTCTGGGAGCATTGTAAAAGATCATTAAAGCTTATATCTGACCATACCCCAGCTATTAATATTTTTGACAATCCAGGTTTTCCCCCTGGCTCCTCACCTAATTCTTTTGGCTGGTGGATTGAAAAGGGATTAACTTTTATACATAATTTTATTTGTAAAGGGAAACTTATCTCTATTACCCAACTGCAACAACAATTTGAGCTGCCACAATCTGAACATTACCACTTTCTCCAAATTCGACACTATATTCAATCTCTCTCTCAGAATACGTCCTATAACGCCCCTACTCAATTTGAATTATTTTGTATTAAACACCCTCAATCTAGGAGACTAATATCTATTTTTTATGATAATTGGACGAATGCTACTCCCCCTAAAGAATTCAAATATATCAAGGCTTGGGAAAGGGAGTTAAATCTAACTCTAGAGGAAGATGACTGGTCCTCTATCTTTCTTAATATAGCTTACTGCTCCATTAGCTCGGATATTCAGGAAACTTCTCTAAAAGTTCTGACTAGATGGTATTATGTTCCTGCACGTATTGCAAAATCTTATAATGCAAATTGCTTTCGGGGATGTGAGGATGCTGGTACAATGGCACATATTTGGTGGACTTGTCCTAAGGCTAGGAGATTATGGTATAGTGTTTATGCTATGGTGGATAGTATTCTGGGTGTGACTCTCCCTAAAAACCTGTGGGAGGCGTTGCTACATAAACAAATTGAAGGTATCCCAAAAAAAGAAATGCGCTTGATTACTTATATATTTAATGCAACAAAACGAACGATAGCAGCAGCTTGGAAGTCTCCATATTTACAGATTACCAAAGTTAAAAAACGGTTGATGAAAGTATATCTTTATGAGAAATTAACAGCTCAATCCTTAGGGAGGTACAAACAATTTTTTGATATATGGCATCCTTGGCAAGTGTATTCCCAACTGGAGGAACATTGATAGTTCAATCATTGTATTATGATACTTATTGTTGACTGCTTATGTTGTTAAAAGATTATAGATGCTGATAGTAATGTAGAGGAAGATATACCCCCCTGCCCCCTCCTCCCCCTTTTTTTTGTATATGTTTTATTTTTGATTATTATTTTTCTTTTTTTGATTTATAATTATAAGTACATGTGGAATCGATAATCTAGATTGGGTGCTGTTAATATATAGTGAATAAAGTACCCCCTTTTGTAAAATATAAGGATATTATAAGTTACCTAGGAGTTTCATGACCATATAAAAACACGAGGCCGAAGGCCGAGTGTTTTTATACAGGTCAGGAAACTCCGAGGTAACTTCTAATATCCTCATATTTTACAACTGGGGGTACTTTATTTATTATAATACACAAGTTTCGGTGAGTTATGTGACAGAAATGACATCAGAACTCACCGTTTATAACTGATGACATCAGAACTCACCGTTTATAAGGATATAATTTACAGGATATTCATGGCTTTTGTGTATTATATTACCATATTGCGACTTTGTATAATGTGCGTTCTGCAGGACTGCCTTTATCTTGATTGTCTAATATATCTTTGGCAATGTGATCACTGTACTGAAAAAAATTGTTAATAAAAAAAAAAAAAAAAGGATAAGATACTGGACTTCATAGCAAATCATAATACTATGAGTGTGTGCCAGCATGGTTTTATGCATCCTCAAAAAACCTTCCCTTGATGCCAGCTCTCCCGCTAACTATCGTCCGGTTTTTACAAACGCCTGATCCAGCATCTCATTCACAACTCCCTTCTCGACCCCTGCAATCTGGCTTCCGGCCATCACACTCAACTGGAACTGCACTCACCAAAGTAACCAATGATCTTCTACTGGCAAAGTCTAAAGGTCACTATTCCATACTCATCCTTCTAGATCTCTCTGCAGCCTTTGACACAGTTGACCACACACTCCTCCTAGACATTCTACACTCAGCTGGCATTCGTGACACTGATCTTTCATGGTTTACATCTTATCTGTCTGACCGTTCCTTTAATGTTGCCTTCTCTAACTCTACTTGTACTATGTTCCCTCTCTCTGTCAGAGTTCCTCAAGAGTTGACACCCAACTCTACTTGTCTACTCCTGATGTTTTTAATTCCATCCTTTCCCAAGTTACAGATTGTCTCTCTGCTGTCTCCTCTTGGTTGTCACAGCACCACCTGAAACTGAACCTATCAAAAACAGAACTCACTATATTTCCTCCAAAATCTTCCCCTGTCCCTCAGATTTCACTCACAGTAAACAACATCACCTTTCATTCCACCACACAGGTACGCTGCCTATGAGTTATCCTAGACTCACATCTGTCTTTTTCACCACACATTCAAACACTTGTAATCACGTAAAACACTGATTCAGTCTCTTATCATCTCCCACCTTGATTACTGCAACCTCCTCTAGAATTCAAATTACTAACACTCACATTCAAGGCCCTTAATAATGAAGCCCCTCCCTATATTTCATTCCTGATCTCCACGAAACCTTCACTCTGCTTTTGATCTTCACCTCGCTTCTCCTCTCATTACTTCTGCCCATTCTCGTCTACAAGACTTCTCTCACGCTTCTGCTTTTCTCTGGAACTCTCTCTCTCGAACTATCAGTTTTTCTCCTACTTTCCAAACTTTCAAGCGATCAATAAAGACCCACCTGTTTAAAGAAGCGTATTCAATGTATCTTAATAAATCAATCATTGCTGTATCATAAATCACAAAATATTTCTAAAATCCTAATGTCTCAATTGTACCATAACCTTTAGTTTGTAAACTCTAATTTGTAGGGCCTTCTAATCCTATTGTACTCTGTAACCCTTGTTTGTTATCCACCATTTATTCCCTGTTTGTTATCACTAAGGTAAAGCACTGCGTATCTTGTCTGCGCTATATAAGCGCTATATAAATAAATGATGATGATGATGATGATGATGATGCTTTATAGATCTTGCCAAACTATCTTATTTTCTTTTTATGAGAAGGTGAGCAGGGACCTCGATTCTGGGATGCCAGTAGATGTGATTTGCTTAGACTTTGCTAAAGCCTTCGATACAGTGCCACCCAGAAGGTTACTGGTTAAATTAAGGAATGTTGGCCTGGAACATATTATTTGTACCTGGATAGAGAATTGGATAAAAGATAGACTACAACGAGTGGTGATAAATGGAACATTTTCTAATCGGACCAGTGTTGTTAGTGGAGTACCGCAGGGCTCTGTACTAGGTCCCTTCCTTTTCAACTTGTTTGTTAATGACCTGGAGATGGGCATTGAAAGTACTATTTCTATTTTTGCAGATGATACTAAATTGTGCAGAACTATAGGTTCCATGCAGGATGCTGCCACTTTGCAGAGTGTTTTGTCTAAATTGGGAAACTGGGCAGCAAACTGGAAAATGAGGTTCAATGTTGATAAATGCAGGTTATGCACTTTGGCAAAAATAATATAAATGCAAGTTATACACTAAATGGCAGTGGGTTGGGAGTTTCCTTAAATGAGAAGGATCTAGGCGTTTTTGTTGATAACAAGTTGTCTAATTCTGGGCAGTGTCATTCTGTGGCCACTAAAGCAAATAAAGTTCTGTCTTGCATAAAAAGGGCATTAACTCAAGGGATGAAAACATAATTATGCCTTTTTATAGGTCCCTGGTAAGGCCTCATCTGGAGTATGCAGTGCAGTTTTGTACTCCAGTCCTTAAGAGGGATAAAAATGAGCTGGAGAGAGTCCACAGACGTGCAACTAAACTGGTTAGAGGGATGGAAGTCTTAAATTATGAGGGTAGACTGCCACGGTTGAGGTTTTTTTTCTCTGCAAAAAAGGAGCTTGCGAGGGGACATGATTACACTTTACAAGTACATTAGAGGACATTATAGACAAATAGCAGGGGATCTTTTTACCCAAAAAGATGATTACCGTACCAGAGGCCGTCCCTTCAGACTAGAAGAAAAGAACTTTTCATTTGAAGCAACATATGTGGTTCTTCACAGTGCAGACAGTGAGGTGGTGAAATGCACTGCCGGGTGATGTTGTGATGGCTGATTCAGTTAATGCCTTTAAGAATGGCTTGGATGATTTCTTGGACAGACATAATATCAAAGGCTATTGTGATACCAAACTCTATAGTTAGTATAGGTATGGGTATATATAATTTATGTGAAGGTATGGAAGAGTGCGTATGGATGCTGGGTTTTTATTTTGAGGGGTTGAACTTGATGGACATTAACTGTGTACAGTTACTGTGATTCTGAAACCCAGTAATAGTGTATTGTAACCCAGTAATACAACTCTAATGATCCTAATTAGAAATAACAAACTTTAAGAGTCCTGACCATAGAATAAAGGGATATTTGGGGGTGATAAATAATGGACTGTTTCTCTAGGGCAAGGTAAAGTCTGCAAACATTATCCATAAATACTCACTGTAAAACATTACCTTTGTATGTGAAAGTGTGAAATATTTCAGTAACAATATATTGATTTCTATTTGCGCAGTGATTTACCATTATATACTAAGGCAGGGCTGTCCAACTGGAGGCCCATGGGCTGGATGTGGCCCTTGATAAATTTGTTATGGCCCCTAGTCTGCATAAAGGTTCTATAGACTTTACTGAATAATCATTCCAATTTAACCCGGTCCTTAAACGTGCTACATGAGAAATCTATGCACTGCATGTGATAGGTTGGACAGCACTGCTCTAAGAAAACCCAGATATTGGCAGTATCAGACTGTTAATGACTACATGAGAATAAAGACAAGCAGTCCTACTGTACCTGAGCTGAACATCTGGGGCCACTAAGTGTCTCCATGCAATATGGAAAAACCTTATCCAGTACCACTGAGGGAACAAGAGAAACCAGAGTGACTGATAATGCTTTGTCCTAATCCTTCGATATTCCATTTGACCTAAGGATTCGGTCAGTGTGGACACGTCTTCTTAGGCTATTCAGTATGCCAAGAAAAGTAACCCTTGTGATGTGGCGACAAGCAGGAACCCCCGCATATGCAAGGCAAGAGGCAGAATATCAGTGCTCTACTGGAGCTTTGCTCTACGGGTAACATGGGTTTGCTGGGTGATGAGTCCTAGTAAAATGGAACTCCATTGAAAAATAAAAATGTCCCTAGCATGCATGCCACTCCCCAATTATTACAAACTCCACCTCTAATCCACTTCAGCCACTCCCCAGTTATGACAATGTGCACCCCCAGAATCCTTTGGCGCAATGACCTGTCAGTGTTTCCATTAGGGTGATCTTAACTTGCCAACCCAAGTGCCTATAAATGTACAATATGGATTCACGGTGAAGCAGAAGCACATTTGTTTCAGTCGGATTCATTGTCGATATTTGCTATGAAGAGGATATTTTGAGGGTTGGAGGGAAATTCATATTTGCCCTTATTTAATCATCCTCTAGTTTTTGGAAAGCTTTTTCCTATCCTGAAGTGTTTCTATGGATAAATGGCCTCTAAGCTATTCTCTTTGATAATGGGGTGCCTTTGAATTGGAGGATTGTAGTACTCCACCCCAATATTGTGTTTCTTTTTCTTTATATAGTGCCACCCTTTGGCAAAAAAAATTTGAACCCCATGTTGTCACCATTTTTAAATGTCTTTCCAAAATAAATTCGAACTTTGTTGAAAGATTTCCTTTGCTGGTGAAGAGAGCAGGGTTCTATGGCATTTTGAAATTTGTGGTTTCTGAATTGTACAACTTCTTATGCTGCAGTTTAGCAACCACCTTTCTGGTTGCTAGGGTTACCTTAGCATACAGGCAAGTTTTCTGATTTACACAAATGTTTTTTTTTAAAAAGTGGTTTAAAAAGTGGTTGTCAGAGACCCCAACATAAGCCTGTTTCATTTCACTCTAGAACAGGAAGGCGAATAAAGATTTACATTAAGGTGAATTCAAACTTTTGTAGAGAGTGATATTTTGCAATTGGTTTTGATTTTTTTATTATTTGTGGTGTTTTGAGTTATTTAGCTTTTTATTTATCAGCTCTCCAATTTGCAATTTCAACAAACTAGGGTCTGAATTACCCTAGCAACTATGCACTGATTTGAATAAGAAACTGGAATATGAATACGATAGACCCTGAATAGAAAGATGATAATAATGAAGACCATTCTAGAACATACTAAAAATTTACTAAAAGGCGAATTTCCTATTTAATGATTCATTACTGAATGACTAAGCAAGAGGTCAGTGAGCACATTAAGCTTTGCACTGGTGCACACCCTCATGAGACGATGGTGCACACCACACACTGAAAATGTTATATGCACAGGTTCAGTCTGGGCCGACGGGACACTGGGAAAAAACACAGTGCGCCCTGACCCTCGTGGGCCCCTGCCAGCCCAGACCTGCTCCCCCGGCTGACTAGCTGTTACGCTGCAGCATTTTACATGTATGAGCGGCTGGAATTTAGAGGTCAGGAGGTGGCCCTGGCAACTGCCAGGAGGGCCCTTAGTTTTGCAGCCCCAGTGGGCCCCCAAGGCTCCAGTCCAATCCTGTATATTCATACAAAATAAAGGGGGTAGGATTGGTCAGTTGTCTACTGCTTAACGGAACAGTTCAGTGTAAAAATAAAAACTGGATAAATATATAGCATTTGCAAAATAAAAAATATTTCTAATATAGTTAGTTAGCCAAAAATGTAATGTATAAAGGCTGGAGTGACCGGATGACTCACATAATAGCCAGAACCCAACTTCCTGCTTTTCAGCTGTTAGTCAGTGACTTTAAGGGGGCCCACATGGGACATAACTGTTCAGTGAGTTTGCAACTGATACTCAGCATTCAGCTCGACTTCAAACACAACAGTTATGTGGCCCCCCTCAAGTCACTGATTGCAGGCGTGTAACTACAGAGGAAGCAGACCCTGTGGCTGCAGGGGGGCCCAGGAGGTATAGGGGCCCCATAAGGCCCTAATTTATATACATTTTCATACGGATAAACATTAAATATTGGCTAACATCTTGGAATCCAAGAATTTCCAGCGAGAGATCAGGGTAGATTACAATTTTTGTATTTTCATGCAACAGTTGCCCTTTAATTCTGGCCATTGACAATAGTGTGTCTCTATCTTTCGCGTTTAGCAAACAAGCTATCAGGGCTCTAGGGGGGGCACCCGGGATTGGAGCCTTCATTGGTATGCGATGAGCTCTCTCTATAGTGAATGAAGTAGAGAGATTTGTTACCTCAAAGGTGTCCCGTAGCCATGCTTCCACAAAGCGCTCTGTATTATTGCCCTCAGCCCGCTCCGGAAAACCGACCAGTCGAATGTTTTTACGCCTCAAGCGATTCTCCAAGTCATCCGATTTAGTTTGCCACTGCGTAACTGCCCTGTGGAGTTCCTGTATTTGCTGAGGGAGAGGGTTGCACATATTCTCCAGCGTGTTAATTCGCTGCTCAGCTTCGACAGTGCGCTCACGCAGTTTTTGAATGTCCTGCTTCAAAATGGAGAATTCAACTTTCAGCTCCTCAGTTTTAGCTGTAATGAGCATTGTGCATATGTCCCTGTTAGCTTTAATCTCCGTCAACAGGTCCGCCATTGAGGGTTCCGGTTTTCTGGCTGGGGGCTGGAGGTGATGAGTCTGAGGAAAGGGCGCGGTGTGTATCTGCGCCATCTTGTGCAGGCCTTTCTTCTTCCCTGGCGTAACGTTCCAGCTTAGCGGCTGCCTCCGCAGCTTTTTTTTTGCTGCTTACTTGGCCCCATTCAATGCAGCTGAAGTACAGGAGTCAAGAGAATAGCAGAGTGTTCTGCGTTGGCTTGTTTAAAGGGATGGTTCACCTTTCGGTTAACTTTTAGTATGTTATAGAATGGCTAATTCTAAGCAACTTTTCAATTGGTCTTCATTATTTGTTTTTTTATATCGTTTTTGAATTATTTGCCTTTTTCCTCTGACTCTTTCCAGCTTTCAAAAGGGGGTCACTGACCCCAGCTAAAAATAAATGCTCTGTAAGGCTACACATTTATTGTTATTGCTACTTTTTTTTACTCATCTTGGTATTCAGACCGTCCCCTATTAATATTCTTTAGAACAGGGTCGAGCAGCAAGGTCCCTCTAAAAGACGTTCGCTCACAATAGGCAGGTAGCCACGCCATCACATTTTCAATAAATATTGGTAAAACAAGTCAACCTCTAAACATTTGCGGGCCTGAAAAATTATTTGCTGTGGGGCCCAGTAATATCTAGTTATGTCACTGACTGATTTGTTACTACCTGGTAACCAATCAGTGGAAACCAAGAGAGCTGCAAAGCAGGAAGTAGTGTTCTAGCTATTATGTTACACATCCAGCCACTCCAGGTGACATTATTGGCTAATTAACTATATTTGAAACATTTTTTATTTTGCATTATTTATTCATCCAGTTTTTATTTTTACACGGAACAATTCCTTTAACAGGTGAGGGGTCTAGGCTTCTATATTTATCATCATCATTAATCACTCTATTACCCTGAAAGGGGATCTAAACCCTGTAACATTTTGTCCCAGTGCACCCCTAGTTATCTAATGATGTTATCTTACATACAGAGATTATTTGCATTTCATAGTGCCAAATGTTTTTGTGATGTAAGTGCAAAGTAACAGTTATCTCAGTGACCAATACTACCTACCAACAAAATACTGCACAGTCTTTGATATGGAAGCTGGGGGTTTGTGAGTTCTAAGGAAGCCGCCTGCTGAGGAGAAAGGAATTCAGAGCTGAAAGGTAACACCACACCAATGTTCTTTTTTATCCTTATCCCTTATTCGAACTAGTTACTATTTGACAAACGGATTAAACCAAACGGCTCTTATTTTCACATTACAAATGCAGAAATGTTGTAGTATTTGTGGTCAGGTGATCTCTGAGGCAGCACACAGACCACAGAAATGGTGGTTCATGGCAAGAGATGTAAAAGGGCAATATTTACTTAAAGGGCACCTATCACAGCCAAAATCAAATACATATCAACAATCTGACCAGTACAAGCTAAACATGTTTAATCAAACTACATATATAGTTTTTGAAAAAAACTGCAGGTTTTAAAAAAAAAATCCCTTACTTTGTCAAATGGGTTCTTTCACTGAGGGAGGCCATACTGAGACTATAACAGAGAATCTAATATGTAAATTTCAGGAGCATGCTCAGATTGCTTTGAGTATTCTACCCAGAATGCCTTGTTTAAGTAAACTTCTCCACTAGAAGTATCATGAGATTTCCCTATCTTGTCCCCTGCTGGTAAAGTCATTATGCAAATGAAGGGCACACACTAACTTCCAGCAGGTGGCAGCACTACTGTACAGCAGCTAACACACAGGTTTGGCTGATTTGAAAATAGCTTAGAAGGGTTGATAAGCAAGCAAGGAATTTCAACTGAGCATGTGTGAGATTTCAGCTAGAACTGCAGGGGAGATAGGGGAGAACTTGCAGAAGGTATAGTGAGCTGATCATTTACATTATACAAACAATTCTAACTGTTTTAAAAATCGGATTTCTTGAACTTTCACATAGTGTATTTACTTAGTAAATGATTTTGGTCATGATTGGTGCCCTTTAAATATATATTTTGGGGTAAAGTTTTCCTTTAAAAAGTCTACCTTGACGAAGTGGCAGGCTTAATAATCCTTTATTTATTCATTACACCTGTTAAAGTCAATTGCAAATGTAATTGTTCATGAAAGCAGCGTCTGTTTCATTCTGTTCTCTGAATCTTGGTATTGAAACAATGCAGCAGAAGTCGGGTCTTCTTTAGGTGTTAAATTGTGTCAGAACCATACGAGCAGAGGATATGAACAGCTAACATTAGAAGAGCAATACTGATTTAAAGGAATTGTTCACAGTATAAAAATTGGTTAAATATGTAGGCTAAATGTTTTCAATATAGTTAAAAATGTAATGTATAAAGACTGGAGTGACTGGATGTGTAACATAATAGCCAGAACACTACCTGCTTTTCTGCTCTCTTGGTTTCCACTGATTGGTTACCAGGCATTAAACAATCAGAGACTTGGAGGGGCACAGGGGTCATAACTGTTTGCTTTTGAATCTGTGCTGAATGCTAAGGATCAATTGCAAACTCACTTAATAGTTATGTCCCATGTGGCCCCCCTTCAAGTCGCTGACTAACTCAGAGTTAGAGAGCTGAAAAGCAAGAAGTAGTGTTTTGTTCTAGACATCCAGTCACTCCAGCCTTTATACATTAAAGGAAAACTATACCACCCAAACAATGTAGGTCTCTATAAAAAGATATTGCATAAAACAGCTCATATGTAAAATCCTGCTTCATGTAAATAAACCATTTTCATAATAATATACTTTTCTAGTAGTATGTGCCATTGGGTAATCATAAATAGAAAATTGCCATTTTAAAAAATAAGGGCCGCCCCCTGGGATCGTAGGATTCACTGTACTGTATGTTAGGTCACATGAGCCAATTAACAGACAGTGTTGTGTCTTTTGCTTCTACACTTCTTCCTGTTACAGTAAGAGTTGTAGTATTTCTGGTCAGGTGATCTCTGAAGCAGCACACAGACCATCACGAAATGGTGGCTCAAGGCAAGAGATGTAAAAGGCAATATTTACTTACATATATATATCAGTTTGGTAAGATTCTTTAATATGCCACTTAATATGATATGAACTATCTGTTGCTTAAGTGTTCATTTTGGGGGTATAGTTTTCCTTTAAAGTATTGGTTAACTAACTATATTAGAAGCATTTTTCATTGTGCGCGGCCTATCTATTCACCGTTTTTATTTTTACACTGAACTGTTCCTTAAAATGCTTTTACAAAATAACCAAAAAACAAAGGAATTTATAATGGAAATTTGCTTATAATCACGTTTTTTCATTATGTGAACAAATTGGTTTCCATAATCTTAGTGGCAGCAGAGGTATTTTGAACAGATGGTCTATATCTGTACCAAACACACACACACTGTATGTACAAACCATTTCTTTTAATAAATAGAAACATAAATCTGTACACAAGAGAGGAATCAGCTGCTCAGGAGCTTGAAACAGAATCGCTTTTCTTTTGCTGGAAAAACTGGAGAAAAGGGGAGAGAAAAAAGAAACAGACTTAAGTCAAGTTCACAGTTTCTTGTTCTTTATAGAATGGTTTATTTGCTTCATATTCTACATAAACCTATAAATCACTTCCTGATCTGCCTGTGCATCATTTCTGCCATCAATGCAAAATCTCCTTACAGGCATAAAAACTAGGGATGCACCGAATCCAGGATTTGGTTTTCAGCAGGATTCGGCCGAATCCTTCTGCCAGGCCGAACCGAATCTGAATCCTAATTTGCATGTGCAAATTAGAGGCAGAGAGGGAAATTGCGTGACTTTTTGTCACAAAACAAGGAAGTAAATTTTTTTCCAGTTCCCACTCCTAATTTGCATATGCAAATTAGGATGCGATTTGATATTCGGACGAATCTCTCGTGAAGGATTCGGGGGTTCGGCCGAATCCAAAATAGTGGATTTGGTGCATCCCTAATAAAAACAGAGTGTTTAATACGGGGAATTTTATGGCTAATGAAAGTAACTGTTTAATTTACATTCATTGCACACAAGTTATTTGAAACTGCTGCTGAAAAGATTTGTGTCTGCCCATTGCCATTCCCTCCATTGCTTATCCTGACTACATGCTCCATTGAGTCCATCTAAGACTTCATTACCCATAATACCTTTGGCAAAGTTATGTGATTCACAGGTCTGTTGGAAATTGGAGGCTTGGCTGGAGAAGAGCTGACAACTGCAACATTATTTTAAAGGGGTTGTTCACCTTCAAACAACTAGTTGTTTTCAGATAGTTCACCAGAAATAAAAAAAAATTCCAATTACTTTCTATATCACAGTTTTTCTAATATTGAAGTGTAAAGTGTCATTTTTCACCTAAAGCAACTCTGGGAGGGGGGGTCGCCGACCCTGTAAACCATTCTAAATTGATACATTTCTTATATTTGACCCTGCTGAGCAGAATCTCTGGGTTTCATTAAAGGCAGCTGTTAGAATTGATACAATAGTTGCTAATACTCCAAAATGTATCAATTAAATGTTGCAAAATTGTAACAGTTTAGAATATGCGCCTGAATTACTGAGCTGAAAACAACTAAACTGAAAAAAGTGTTTGGAAGGTTAACAACCGCTTTAAAGGACAAGGAAAGGCATAGTACACTTGGAGGTGCCAAATGTTAGGCACCCCCAAGTGATTGTATCAACTTACCTGAAACCCCGGGCAGGTGCTCCTATCAGTAGAAAACTGCACCGGCCCGGGGTTATACAAGTGAGCACCATGGAGCAATCCTCTTCCGCCTTCCTCCTCCTTCGCATGCCAAGTAGAACGAAAAGCCAAACTTTAAGTTTAACAAAGTTTGCCCCGGAATTTCGAAGAAAGAAGAAGACGGAAGTGGATCGCTCCTTGGTGCTCAGTGGTATAACCCCGGGCCGGTGCAGTTTCAGATAAGTCAATACAATCACTTGGGGTGCCTAACGTTTGGCACCCAAGTGTACGATGCCTTTCCTTCTCCTTTAATGGTACCTGTATTCAGGACCAACAGTGCAAGCACACCAAAGGGCAAATAACTTTAAAATCATTGAAACAGTTTCATGAATATATATTGCGCATAAAGATATTTTTCTTTGCTTTTGCAAAATGTTATGTTTTGAGTATTTGGCTACAGTTCCCCTATTACTGTATTTTATGTGTAGACTGAACTATCACATTTTCCTGCTGCAAACAATTGAATCATGCCGTTTGTTGGAGGAGTATTCTTGGCTGAGGCTGATGTGATATTACTAGTGATGGCGGAGGGTTTCTATTGCCTGACAGCTTTAGCCAAAACGTCGGTGATACATTCCCCCTGTAGAGACAAACCTTTCTTATTGTTGCAAATGCTGCGCCGAAGTTTGGTTTGACCTGCGTACTGCTTCGGATCCACTGAGGAAGCTTTCCAAGGATGGCTGGACGGGAATACCTGTGATCTAACAGCACAATGCTGGCATAATCCCTGCGGTGTCGGATGGCTCTTCCTACAGGGAGAAAGGAACATTTACAGTAACACTTTATGCAAAAGTGTTCAGAATATGGCAGCCCAAACATATTTTTAGAGCTACTTACCAATTATGGTATCAGTGTGCCCCAAATATCCCCCTGTGTCATTGCACTGAATGAATCTGAAAACTCAGCAGCATAATGGACATATAGTATATAAATTCTAGTACTTACCAATAGACTGATTCACAGCTTTCATGCAAAGATTCTCAATGAGGACTCTGCCTGCAGATACTCCCTCTGTCTTGGGCTGTGGGATTGAAACACAAAGTGTTGTTAGCAGAGTTGCCTGCTTACTATGACTATAATAACGAGATTTTGTGTACTCACCATAAAATCTTTTTCTCTCTGGTAGCTTGGGGGACACAGGGAACCATGGGGTAAAGCTGATGCCATTAGGACATAGGACACAACAATAAAGAAAACTAGCAACTCCTCTGCTGGCTATACCCTCCCCCCCCAGCGAGCGGAGCCTAGTCCAGTTTTGTCCCAAAGAAGAAACAAAGTAGGTTCTAATTAAGTAACTCTGAACAATTAACTTGAAACTTATCAAATACCATATGTAACTGAGAAAAACAGTAGCAGGCCTCCATTCAGGGAGGGAAGCCGTGTCCCCCAAGCTACCAGAGAGAAAGAGATTTTACGGTGAGTGCACAAAATCTCCTTTTCTCTAGTGTCTGCTTGGGGGACACAGGGAACCATGGGGACGTACTAAAGCTGTCCCCTAAAATTAGTAGGGCGGGAGAGGCCTTAACTGGATTAGGGCCTGAAGCACCTCCTGCCGAAGCATGTGTCTTGTGCCACAAAAGAGTCAAAATGGTAGAATTTTGCAAATGAGTGGAGCAAAGTCCACATGGCTGCTTTGCACAGCTGTTCAGCTGATGCCTGATTTCGGAAAGCCCAGGTCGTGCTCATCCCTCTTGTGGAATGAGCCTTAATCTTGTCTGGGGGCGTCAAACCCTGTGCCACATAAACTCATTGTATAGTCTGTTTGATCCATCTGGAGATTGAGGCCTTTGTGGCAGGAGATCCCTTTTGTGGTCCTGAGCACACAACGAAGAGT
The DNA here is from genome assembly GCF_017654675.1 of Xenopus laevis. Classification (NCBI taxonomy): domain Eukaryota; kingdom Metazoa; phylum Chordata; class Amphibia; order Anura; family Pipidae; genus Xenopus; species Xenopus laevis. The sequence continues at coordinate 17,405,699 of NC_054375.1, read as the reverse complement.
GAATCTGTTTTTCGTACCTCGCGGACCCTGTGCAGATAAAACTTTAGAGCACTTACTGAATCCAAGGAATGAAGGGCTGACATGTCCTACCTCCTGACACAACAAAAAACTGGACTAGGCTTTGCCCGCTGGGGGGATATAGCCAGCAGAGGAGGAGCTTTATTGTTGTGTCCTATCTCCTAATAGCGTCAGCTATACACCATGGTTCCCTATGTCCCCCAAGCAGACACTAGAGAATATGGATTGTTACTATAACAATATATCAGATGATGGACCCTGCCAAAACTCAGGCAGCTGTTCAAGGTGCAGTTCTTAACAGGGAGCAATTTCCCTCTCTTTGTTGAACAATTTTACTAAATGAAACTACAGCACTGTACTTATATCCAGCCCACAAGCTTCCCCTGAGAGCTCCTTGGAAGTTCAGGCCAAGAAAGAAGTAAGGCTATGGAGGTAGATACTAGAGATGTGTGTGGGGGGGAGGTTATGTAAAATGAGCATAACCGCATCTAGTCCCCACTTCTATTCATACAAATATCATTCCCACCAGAAAGGAACCCTAAACGTTCTTTACCAGGGTTTTATCTAGATAGGACATCTTCTCTTGAAGCTCTGGGGATCGGATGTTTGGATAAGGCATTCCCACCATCACAACACACCTGGTAAGAAAGACAATGTAGGAATGTCAGTATGGAAAGGAGCTCAGTCTCAATAAGGATAGAACATATGGATAGAAAAAAGTAAATCTGGTGTAGTTAGACTGCGGTTATAAGAGGATTGGAGAGTGAGAAATCATCATTTGGGGAACACACCTGCCCAGGTCATCAGAGAAGTTAATCCCTTCGCTCATTTTCCCTCCAACCACAGAGAAGAGCAAGGCTCCATTTAAGGCTCCCCCAAACTGACGGCAGTTCTGTAAGTAAAACAAATTGGCTTTTAACTTAAGTGCATTTTAATGACCGGCATTTTCTGTGAATATCTCCAAAATGCCTTCAGCATCTGTGTCACACTAAAGACCCAAAAAACTTTTTTTTTCCAGTAAATATGCACATAAATTGCAAACTCACTCATGTATTTAACTCTGTAACCGAGTCTTCTGGTCGTATATTCAGAATATCAGTCAGAAACTTTTGACTTTAAAGTACTGTACAACAAATATTTATTCAAAGCTGAATCCGAAAAAGTAAGGATTAGTTATAGATCCAATGTTTCCATCACAATTCTACACCAGGTTTTCATTCACCGTCCTTATTTTTGGCGAGTAAGCTTGATACACCAATCTCTCCAGGTCTTCCAGATGTTAAAATCCCTTAACCCCCAACTAACATTACACTGAGTTTTTGACGCTTCTCACCTTGATGCATTTGGAATATTCAGCCAAAACCTGATCCAACTGATTTGCTCGCTTAGGTTCCTGAAATATCTGCAAAGACAAAGAGAATAAGAACTCGTGAATATGTTTTCAGCTCTCGGGTTTCCCATTTAAGAAACTGAAAGCGCAGGAGGGGCAACTAGCTTTGTCCCAATTCTTCTATATGCAAAATGTTTTGATCCAAATCTCCCCAAAACGCCCTGTGTGAACTAACCCTTAATGTTTAGAATCACCCTTTCATTGATTTTAAACACTAATATTGTTAACTTAGATGCCCGAAGTTTCCCTTGGCAAATGAGGAAATTGGGGGGGGGGGTTAATTTTAGCCAGTTGCTTTGATTTCTAGATTTCAATCTAGTTAACCCTTTTTAGGTCTGGGTACATTGTCAAAATCACGAGTCCAGACCTTATAGCAGTAACTTGAATTGCAAGGAGTTGTGGGATAAAGGAATTTTGTACTCACCGAAAAATCCTTTTCTAGTAGGCCCGAACTGTCAGTGCAGACGTTAGGGTTTTGTCTTCATCACCTCTGGAGGCAGGACAGAAGAATTGATGTCTCTTGGCCCCTCCTACTGGTTATATGAGCTGGCTCCACCTCTCATCCTCAGAGGTTGTAAAGCTCAGTTGGTGGAGACAGAAAGAGTAGAAAGAAGGGCAAGAGACAAAAGGCAGAAAGGATAGCGAGAAAGAGGTCCCGTGGCCCATACTAAAATCAGCCTGGGTGGGACTTACTGCACTGACAGTTTCTAGTCTACTAGAAAAGGATTTTTCGGTGAGTACAAAATTCCTTTTTCTCTAGTCGGCCCTACTGTCAGTGCAGACGTTAGGGGACGTAACAAAGCTGTCCCGTGAACTGGGTGGGTAATTATATACTGAATTTGCAGAGCGAACTAGCTATTGCGCTACTGCAGCTTGAAGAACTTTTCGGCCAAAAATTGCAGATTGTGAAGCAAAAACATTTAACTTGTAAAACTTAATGAAAGTGTTGGGTGAAACCCATGTGGCGGCTGTGCAGATTTGTGCAGGTGATGCCAAATTGAAAAGAACCCAGGATGTGCTTTGAGCTCTGGTGGAATGTGCCTTCACTGCAAATGGTCTAGGTCTCTGTTGTCTATCATAAGCAGAATGGATAGTCTCCACAAGCCAGCGTGCCACAGTTCTTTTAGAAATAGCTTTTCCTTTATAAGCCTTCGAGTAAGAGACCAGTAAAGTGTCGGAAGAACGATACGGTGCTGACCGTTTCAAATAAATCTTAACAGCTCTGACGACATCCAATTTATGCAATTGGGCCTCTTTATCATTTTGTGGATTAGGGCAGAAGGATGGTAGAACGACGTCCTGGTTCAAATGAAAGTCAGAAACGACCTTGGTGAGAAACGTGGGAGTAGTGCGCAGAACCACCTTATCCTGATGTATAACCAACCACGGTTCTTTACATGAGAATGCTGCAATCTCAGAGACTCGTCTAGCTGACGTCACTGCAATAAGAAAGGTAACCTTGAGCGAAAGCCATTTGAGATCACACGTACTGAGAGGTTCAAACGGTGATTTTTGTAGGGCATCCAAGACTAAGGGTAGATCCCATGGTGGTAGCGGTTCCCTTAGAGGTGGTCTGAACGTAATCACTCCCTTGAAGAATTGTTGGACTGTGGTATCGTCTGCCCAACGATTGTGTGTGAGCACTGACAAGGCCGACACCTGAGTCTTTAAAGTGCGTAAGCTCAGTCCTTTCTGAAAACCATCCGTCAGGAATTCGATGATGTGATTGGTGGACACCCCTTGCCAAGGGGTATGATGTCGGTCACACCAAGCAATGAAAGTTCTCCACACCTTATGGTATATTTTGGCTGTAGATGGTTTGCGCGCGTTCAACAAAATGTCCACAGCTGTCTGTGAGAACCCCTGTTGGGTCCACCATGTGGATTCAAGAGCCACGCCGTTAAACGTAGAAGGGGTAGATGTGGATGCTTGAGAGGGCCCTGGGAGAGCAAATCTGGTTGGAGTGGCAGCCTCCATGGTTTGGCAATGGACAGCCGAATCAGTTCTGTGTACCACACTCTGTTGGGCCAGTCTGGCGCTATTAGAATCACCGTGGCCTCGCTCAGTTTGATCTTTCTGATTACCCTTGGTAAGATGGCCAATGGTGGAAATGCGTATATTAGTCTGAAATTCCACGGAATGACGAGTGCGTCCACATAGGCTGCCCCTGGATCTCTTGTTCTGGCACAGTAAAGGGAGACTTTGTGGTTGTGCCTGGAAGCCAACATGTCGATATCCGGCATGCCCCATTTGTAAGTTAAGCGGGCAAACACTTCGTTGTTCAGTGACCATTCTCCTTGATCTACCGTCGTTCTGCTGAGGTAGTCTGCTTCCCAGTTTTGGACCCCTGGGATGAATACTGCAGATATGTTGGGAACGTACTGTTCTGCCCAACTCAGGATGTGTGATACCTCCTGCATAGCTCTCGTGCTGCGGGTTCCGCCCTGCTTGTTGATATAGGCCACTGCTGTGGCATTGTCCGATTGAATTCTGATCGGTAAGGACTGTAGTAGAGGTGTCCATCTCTGTAGAGCTAGTACAACTGCCCGAAGCTCCAAGATATTGATTGGTAGTGACGCTTCTTCTGGCGTCCACAGACCCTGAAGCGTGTGATGTTTGTAGACTGCTCCCCAGCCCCGTAGGCTGGCATCCGTGGTTACTATCTCCCACGAGGGATTTGCCCAGCTTCGACCTTGTCGTAGATGGTCTGGTACTGTCCACCATACTAGACTGGTTCTAGTGAGCGAACTGATTGGAATTTGCTGCTGTAGATCCCTGTGGTTTTTGTTCCAATAAGCAAGGAAGTTGCGTTGAAGTGGTCTGATGTGAAACCTGGCAAAGGGAATGGCCTCCAGACTGGAGACCATGAACCCCAAAAGACGAAGACAGTCCTCTGCCGAAACAGTTGTCGCGGTCAGGAAAGCGTGAGTGGTGGAGATCAGAGTTTCCACTTTGTTTGATGGAAGAAACACCTTTTGGCTGATTGAATTGAATTGGAGGCCTAGAAAAAGAATGTTCTGGCTTGGAGTGAGATTGCTTTTGCGGTAGTTTATCAGCCAGCCGTGCTGAGTAAGGACTCGTAAGCATGTTGTTGTGTCTTTGGCTGCCTGTGAAGCACAAGGGGTCAGAATGAGAAGGTCGTCCAGGTAAGGGATTATGTGGATCCCCAGTGATCTGATGTAAGCCACTATTGGTGATAGCACTTTGGTGAATACCCGTGGAGCAGTACAAAGCCGTAAACTGATAGTGTGAGTCTTTGACGGCAAACCGTAGGAATCTGCGGGATTCTGGGTAAATAGGAATGTGTAAGTATGCGTCCTGTAAGACTATCGAAGTCATGAACACATTTGGTTCCATGGCTGCAATTACTGTTCGGACTGATTCCATCTTGAATTTTTGATTTGCAACTAGAGGGTTCAGTGGCTTGAGATTTAAAACTGGTCTGAAGGTTCCTTCCTTCTTCCGTACTAGAAAAAGGTTTGAGTAAAACCCCCTGTACCTTTGGGGTTCTGTTACGGGCTCTATCACCCCAGTGTTCAACAGTGTTGTAATTGCTTGTTGAAGCAAGTGTTCTCTGTGTGGAGCGGTGGAAGACGGAAGAAACCTCCTTTGTGGTAGATGAGGAGTGAAAGGAATTCTGTAACCCTGACAAATTATGCTGAGTACCCAAGAATCTGATACATGTGTTTGCCATTCTCCTAGGTATCTCTGGAGTCTGCCCCCTATTTGTTGCGGACTGAGTCCCTGCTGGGAGTCAGGCGGAGTTGGGTTTAGGTGTGTTTGGTTTCTTATTCGTGCGGCTTTGTTGGTGCCAGCTGGGTCTGGGCCGTTTGTTACCCTGATCTGATGGTGTTGACCTGTAGGTGGACCGAAAGGGCCTACTTTGGGAGGTCCAGTTTCGTCTGGGTTGGTTTCGGTTTGACATCTCAAATTTCCTTCTTTTTCCAGTGGGTAGAAAGGTGCTCTTACCCCCTGTGACCTCTGCAATAATTTGCTTCAAGTCTGGGCCGAATAAATGTCTCCTGCGAATTTAAGTGACAGTAGTCTTAGTTTGGAAGCGGTGTCCCCAGACCAATGTCGTAGCCAGAGTGCACGACGTGCCACAACAATGTTTGCAGTTGATTTGGCCGCCAACTTCACTACTTCCATAGCAGCATCCGCTAAAAATGCTAGGGTAGAACTCAACCTATCTACCTCAGATTGGAGTTGTTGGTGAGATGACGGTGGGTGTAGTGTAAGTTCCTGTGCCCAATGTTTGGCCGTGCGAGATAATCCCGCCGATGCTGCGGCCGGGCGTAAAATTGCTGCCGCCTGAACATATGCTCTTTTTAGAGTGGATTCCATGCGGCGGTCTAGTGGGTCTCTGAATGCGGCTTCTTCCGCAGGCAGTGCGGTTTGTCTGGATAGGCGAGCAACCGCTGAATCTACCCTAGGGGCTTTATCCCATTTCTTTTGATAATCCTCGGGTACAGGATAAGTTTTGAAAAATCTCTGTGTGAGAGCAATGCGCCTGTCTGGTTGAGCCCATTCGGTCTCAATTGCCTGTGTAATAGCACCGAAAACAGGAAAGGTTTGCTTTGGCTTTTTATGGACTCCCAGTAGTTTATCAGCCTTAGATAGAGTGACGGTCTCATCCCTGATTTCTAAAGTTTGTAGCATCTCCCTAAGTAATTTCTTGGACATATCTGGATTTGCTGCAGATGGAGTATCATCATCAGAGTCAGAGTTGGATGAGTGTGCATGATCAGAAAATTCGGATTCTAAAAAGGGGGGTTTATCTTCCTCTGAGTCTGAGGCTAACCCCGCCTCAGATTCTGAGGCTGAGGATTCAGGGACTCGATTTTTACGTTTTTTAGAATGTTTTCCTGTCTGAGCCTGTGGATTCTGAACAGTGTGCATGATCCACTGCAAAAACTCTCCAAGTTGAGGGGGTGCAGGTGGATGTACAGGAGATGGATTAATTTGTTCCCAAGGCATGGCTGGAGAAGTCTCCACCCTAGGTTGTGAAGTACCAGGAATGGCTGGTGGAGGGGTATTTGGAACAGAATTGGATCCCTCTAAAGCTAGGGCTTGAGCAGGTTGTGGGGAAAGCACAGGTGGTTCTTGTGTCTCCTCTGCCCTAGGTTTCTTGCAATGTAATTATCCTACCGCACACCTGTAGTTCACCAATCCTGCAAGCTGGTGGTGCGTTCCTTCCGTTGACCCGGCCGGGTCCCTTATTAACCAATGTGTAAAAGAAACGGATCCGCACACACACCGATTAGTGCAGTTGGGGAAGGATTATCCCCTTTTATTCAGCCACCAAACATCAGATGTTTGGTGGCTGAATAAAAGGGGATAATCCCCAACTGCACTAATCGGTGTGTGTGCGGATCCGTTTCTTTTACACTAGGTTTCTTGCAGTCTGAGCAGTATATTTTTTCAGACTTCCGTAAGGAATGTTTGCAAGTTTTGCATTTAGGCTGTTTGTCAGGCTTCTTTGCCTTTTTGGTGGATAATAACTCGTCCCTGAGTTCCCTCAGAGAATCAGCTTTCTCCATATTGGTGGTCAGTAAGACCGGTGTAAATTGAATGAACTCACGTTTCTAGCAGGCTGGTGTGCGTGAGTGCAGCAGTGCCTGCAGCCGTCTGTGGTAGTCGGAGTTTGCTGGAGTTTGCCGCCACGTCGGAAACGGCAGTGTAATGAGCAGAGGGAAACCGGAGGCGCTGTAAACCTAGTTGCGGTTAACTAAAATGGCGCCCGACATTGACGTCAATACGTCTAACACGCGCCGGGAATGGCGCGAAATACTAGCGCATAGAGTCTTAGGCGTTCTGGCGTTGCTTAGCAATCCGCCCCCCTGGAGCATGTGCCGCGCCCTGTAGTGTGTCCCTGCACGGTTGTATTGGCGCATAGAGGGAAGACACTGTGCGAACAATCCATGTAGTGATAATACGCGTCCACAGTGCCCCAATCGTTTAAAGTGGGCCCTGGGGCCTATGTGAGGCAACCCATTTAGACAGCTCTGCGTGCCATTGGGTCCCACATGCACGATTTTGCATGTCTGCTAGGCTGCTCATGAACAGCTCTGCGTGTTCAGTTTGAGTGTCAGCCTGCAATCCACGTCCTCCTGGTTCCTGTTGTACACTGAAAACGGCAGCTCTGCGTGCCTAACAGTACAGTGTAATAAAAATGAAGCTGTAAACGAAAGGAAAAAAAAAAAATATATATGAGAAAAACATTGTCTGTCCTACACCTCCGAGGCAGGACAAAAGAACTGAGGATGAGAGGTGGAGCCAGCTCATATAACCAGTAGGAGGGGCCAAGAGACATCAATTCTTCTGTCCTGCCTCCAGAGGTGATGAAGACAAAACCCTAACGTCTGCACTGACAGTAGGGCCGACTAGAGAAATACCAACACCAGCATTACTGACCTTTTTCTTTAAAGCCAGTCGTTTTAACAGCCCTGACTTTTCCCAGTGCTCCTGAATATGTTTCTGGTAATCATAGGAGGGAAAGAAGCAGACAAGCCCACCAGGAACAACGTTGCACAGGTTTGTAAGGATTCGACCAGTTTCATCCATCTGTAGGGAACACAGCAAGGACAGTGTTTAGACAGACAAAACATTTTTTCAACACTGTATTCTAAGCACTTTCTACATAAATACTTCCCATCTCAGGTAAATCTCTCTTTTGATAGGTGAATTCTAGCTGCTGATTGGTTGGCCCACTACAAAGCACTATGGGTAGTATATTTTCAGCAGGGATTACATGACCTGAAAGAAAAAACGAAAACAGTAAATTAATACTCCAGTGAACACAAATAATTCTGCAAATAACCAGAAAGACCATATATTCAATTTAATTAATTCATAAATAAGGGGGTTTTGTACTCACCGGAAAACCCTTTTCTAGTAGGCCCGAACTGTCAGTGCAGACGTATGGGTTATGTCTTGATCATCTCTGGAGGCAGGACAGAAGATTGATGACTCATGGCCCCTCCTCCCTCATATATGTGCTGGCTCCACCTCACTTGCTCAGTTCGTTGTTAAAGCTCAGACAGTGGAGACAGAGAGGTTAGAAAGAAGCCAAGAGACAACAGATAGAAAATGAAAGGATAGCGACAAAGAGGTCCCTGTGCCCATACTAAAATCAGCCTGGGTGGGACTTACTGCACTGACAGTTCGGGCCTACTAGAAAAGGGTTTTCCGGTGAGTACAAAACCCCCTTTTCTCTAGTCGGCCCTCCTGTCAGTGCAGACGTATGGGACGTCCAAAAGCTGTCCCTCGAAATGGGTGGGTAGCGCTGAATTTGCCTGACCATAGCTCACCGAGGTGCTGCTGCTGCTACAGCTTGCAGAACTTTCCGGCCAAACGCGGCCGTCTGAGAAGCGAAAACATTTAACTTGTAAAACTGAACAAAAGTGTGTGGTGATGCCCATGTGGCAGCTGTGCATATCTGCTCTGGTGTTGCCAAGTTCTGCAGAGCCCATGAGGTGCTCTGAGCCCTGGTAGAGTGGGCTTTGACAGAAAAGGGTCTGGTCTTCTGCTTGTAATCATAAGATGTATTGATGGTTTCCACAAGCCATCTCGCAATAGTTCTTTTAGAGACCGACTGTCCTTTAGTTCTCCCGGAGTAGGAGACAAGTAGGCTGTTAGCACTTCGAAATGGTTGTGAGCGTTGCAAGTAGATACGAATGGCTCTCACAACATCCAGACGGTGGAGACGACTCTCTTTATGGTTCGCTGGTCGTGGACAAAAAGACGGAAGTATGATGTCTTTATTCAAATGAAATTGAGATACCACCTTGGGCAAAAATTCAGGTATAGTCCGAAGTACCACCTTGTCCTCATGGAGTACCAACCAAGGCTCCTTACAAGAAAACGCTGCTATTTCAGACACCCTCTTTGCCGAGGTAATTGCTATCAGAAAGGCTACCTTGAGGGAGAGCCACTTTAGATCACATGTAGACATCGGTTCAAATGGTGTATCTTGTAAGGCAGATAACACAAGTGGTAGATCCCAAGACGGTGTTGGGTCCCTAATGGGTGGCCGAACTCTGATAACTCCCCTGAAGAACTGGACAATAGTGCTGTCCTCTGCCCAGCGAGTGTGCGTAAGCGCTGATAATGCTGAGACCTGTGTCTTAAGCGTCCGAAGGGCGAGCCCTTTTCGGAAACCTTCTGTGAGAAATTCAATAATCGTTTGTGTGGAAACTTGATCCCATGGAACGTGGCGTCGGTCGCACCAAGTTATGAAAATGTGCCACACCCGGTGGTAGAGCCTGGTGGTAGACGGTCTGCGTGCCCTGAGAAGTATGCTAATTGCCTCCTGTGAGAACCCATGCTGTGTCCACCAACGGGTCTCAACAGCCAAGCCGTTAAATGGAGCATTGCGATGTTGGGATGATTTATAGGCCCTTGTGTCAGTAAGTCTGGGAGTAGAGGCAGTCGCCATGGTCTTGCTACGGACAATTGTACAAGATCTGAGTACCACACCCTGTTGGGCCAATCTGGTGCAATCAGGATCACCGTCGCCTTGCTGTGTTTGAGCTTTCGTAGGATTCGTGGTAGCAGAGGTAGTGGGGGAAAAGCATATATGAGGCTGAAGCTCCAAGTTGTTACTAGGGCGTCTACAAAGGTCGCCCCTGGGTCCCATGTTCTGGCACAGTATGTGGGGACTTTGTGATTGTGGCTTGAGGCTAACATGTCTACCTCTGGAATGCCCCATCTTTGAGTGAGAGAGTGGAAAATCTCGTTTTTGAGAGACCATTCTCCCTGATCTATCGTTGTTCTGCTCAGGTAGTCCGCTTCCCAATTCTGGACCCCTGGAATGAAGACCGCCGAAATCGTTGGAACTATGCTCTCCGCCCAAGTGAGAATGCGCGCTACTTCCATCATTGCTAATTTGCTGCGAGTGCCGCCCTGCTTGTTGATATACGCCACCGCTGTGGTGTTGTCGGATTGAATTCTGACTGGTAGTGAATGAAGAAGCGAGGTCCATCCTTCCAGTGCCAGGACGATGGCCCGCAGTTCGAGCACATTGATGGGTAGACAACTCTCTTGAGGTGTCCAAGTCCCCTGAAGTGTGTGGGACCTGTACACAGCTCCCCAACCCCTGAGACTTGCATCGGTAGTTATGATCTCCCACTGGGGTAGGGACCAATTCCGGCCCTTTGAGAGGTTCTGTGGATGGGTCCACCAGGTCAGACTGTCTCTCGTTGTGATGTCCAGCGAGATCGGTTGTTGAAGATCTCTGTGGTTCTTGTTCCAGTAGCATAGGAAGTTGTGTTGCAGAGGTCTCATGTGAAACCTGGCAAAAGGAATGGCTTCCAAGGATGAAACCATAAGGCCGAGGAGATGTAGGTAGTCCCCTGCTGAGATCGTCTGCATCGTCAGAAAGGATTGCGTTGTGGATATCAACTTGGTGATCTTCTCCTGAGGTAAATACACCTTTTCGGTGATTGAATTGAAGAGAAGTCCCAGGAACATAATTGTCTGACTGGGTGTGAGACTGCTCTTGCGTGTGTTGATAATCCAACCATGCTGGTTCAGTACTCTTATGCATGTAGCCGTGTCCGAGGCTGCCTGGCTCTCTGAGGGGGCCATAATGAGCAGATCGTCCAAGTAAGGTATCACCCGTATCCCTAGAGCCCTGAGGTATGCTACCACTGGGGTTAGAACCTTGATAAAAATGCGTGGCGCAGTACAAAGTCCAAAGGGCAATGCCACAAACTGGTAATGCTTGTCGTGAATCGCAAAACGAAGGTACCGTTGGGACACTGGGTGTATGGGTATGTGCAGGTAGGCGTCCTGCAAGTCTATGGAGGTCATGTAAGTGTTTGGTTCCATAGCGGCTATGACGGATTTCACTGATTCCATCTTGAACTTTCTGTTGGGTACCATGTGATTCAATGGTTTGAGATTGAGAACGGGTCTGAAGGTTCCTTCTCTCTTCCTGACCAGAAAGAGGTTCGAGTAGAAGCCCTTGAACTTGTGGTGTGGTGGGACCTCTACTATAACCTCCATGCTGAGTAATTGGTGGACTGCTGCTTGCAGATGGCGTTCCTTGTGTGGGGCTGTTGTGGTAGGAATGAATCTGTGGGAAGGCAGGCGGGAGGAAAAAGGTATCCTGTAACCTTGCTGAATTATAGTGAGTACCCAAGCGTCTGTTACATGAGTCTCCCATTCGCCCAAATATCTTTGTAGCCTGCCCCCCACAGCTTGTGCTGGCTGCCTGGAGTCAGGCCGAGCCAGGTTTGGATGTGGTTGGTTTCTTGGTGTTTCGGTTTTGTTGGTGCCAGATGGGCCTGCCGCGTTTGCTACCCTGATCACTCTGGGATGTCCGGTAGTTGGAGCGAAAGGAACGAAAGGGTCTGGATTGCTGGTTCCAACCTCTTTTGCCTGAGAACCTGTTCGGATTATCAAATCTCTGTCTTTTTCCCATCGGTAAAAAGGTACTCTTGCCCCCTGTCACCTCAGCTATGATCTGCTTTAGATCGGGTCCGAATAAGGAATCGCCAGTATATCTAAGAGACAATAGTCGAAGTTTTGAGGCCGTGTCACCAGTCCAGTGACGAAGCCATAGGGCACGTCTTGCAACTATAGCATTGGTAGTCGCCTTTGCTGCTAGTTTAACCATTTCAATGGAGGCTTCTGCCAGGAATCCGAATGCCATTGCCAATCTATCCACCTCTGACTGTAGTTGTTGTTGTGAGGTAGGTGGCTGGCGAGCTAGTTCGAGGGCCCAATGCCTAGCCGTGCGGGCTAGTCCTGCTGATGCAACTGCTGGTCGTAACGTGGCTGCTGCCTGTACATACGCTCTCTTTAGAGTGGACTCCATGCGGCGGTCTAGTGGATCTTTGAAAGCGGCCTCTTCCGCTGGTAAGGCTGTGTGTTTGGAAAGGCGAGCCACTGCTGAATCAACCTTAGGAGGTTTATCCCACTTTTTTTCATGTTCCTCAGGAACTGGAAATGTTTTAAAAAATCTCTGAGTGAGCGCAATGCGTCTTTCAGGCTGGTTCCACTCAGCTTCAATTGCTTGTGTAGCCGATTTAAATACTGGGAAGGCTAGTTTACTCTTCTTATGACCCCCTAGAAGCTTATCTGCTTTTGATAGAGGAATGGACTCATCTTTAATCTCTAATGTTTGAAGCATCTGACGTAGTAACTTCCTAGACATGTCTGGGTCTAGTAGGGATTGTTTTTCTTCCTCAGAATCAGTATCTGATTTGGCTTCTGAATGATCCGATTTATCAGAGGTGAATTCCGGGTGTTTTTCGTCATCTGACTCTGAAATTAACCCCTCCTCTGAATCAGAAGAATCCGAAAATTTGACTGGAGTTTTGCGTTTTTTGCGGTCACCAGCTGTTGGTGGCTGTGGTGGCTGCACTGAGTGCATAATCCATTGGAGAAATTCCCCAAACTGTTGTGGTGCTGGGGGTTGTGGTTGGGGCCCTGGGGTCTGAACCCATGGCATGGGCACCCCGCCCTGTGTAGTGGCTGGCAGTGCCTGTGATGTAGATGGGGTAGCTAATGTAATTGGGGTACCCATCGCTGGAGGTACAGAGTCTTTGGTAATGAGTCCAGTAGGGGATGTATTTGGAATCAAAAGTTCCTCTTCTGACTGCTGGTTTGGTCTGGGAGATAGGACTGGAGGTTCCAGTAAGTCTACAGTTTTAGTGGGCTTACAATCAGAACAATAAGTCTTTTCAGTCTTTCTGAGGGAATGCTTGCATGTTCTGCATTTAGGTAGTCTTTCGACTTTCTTTCCTTTCTTTACTGATTGTATCTCAGCTCTCAATTCAGTGAGCGAATCTGCCCTCTCCATTATTATTATAATGTCCTTGTACAAAATGATGTACCTGTACTTCCCCTTGCTGTGTTGGAGCGTGTGGGGTTTTGCCGGCTGTAACTTGTATGCGCAGTTTGTTCCAGTAGCTGAATGCGCGTACTGCTCTGTGTCGCGCCAATGACGTCAGTGCGCCCCTACAATGCGCCTGTATTACTGCGTGTCTAAGTCTTGGCGCGAACTTTCTCTCCTAGGCGTGTCGACCGCGCTTATTGATGACGTCAGCGCCCGCCGCGCCCTACGAGTTATACTCGGCGCGCACTGGTAATGGAGAATTACCTGTAGCATATGACACTGCCGCCTGGACATACACATTGCTTGCGGCCTCTCTGTGTTCCCCATAGCGCTGACAAATGAACAACACTGCGTGCCCAATAGCGCTGATAAATGAGCAGCTCTGCGTGCCCCACTAGCTGTGATGAACAGTCCTATTTGTCCCATATCTCTGCTCAATGAACAGCTCTGCGTGTTCGGCAGTAATATATTCACCTAGGTATAGCCTGGACAGCTCAGCGTGCCTATTAGCATTATAACCTAGGTATAGCTTGGACAGCTCAGTGTACTCCTGAGCCTATTATCCTGGGTATAGCCTGGACAGCTCAGCGTGCCCATTAGCTAACCTGCAGCCTAGGATGCTCTCCAGGAATACGGGTAGCTCTGCGTACCCTCAATGCTGCATTTCAAGAATTGATAATGATAAAAAGAATAAATAAATAAGAAATAAATAAAAAAAAAAAAAATAATAAGAAATAAAAATAATCTGTCCTTCACCTCCGAGGCAGGACAAAGAACTGAGCAAGTGAGGTGGAGCCAGCACATATATGAGGGAGGAGGGGCCGAGTCATCAATCTTCTGTCCTGCCTCCAGAGATGATCAAGACATAACCCATACGTCTGCACTGACAGGAGGGCCGACTAGAGAAAATAATGATTATGATGATGCAGCATTGTATCTGTCACTATAGAGAACACCATGCAGGAATGACAAATCACTCACCGCAGGAAAACTCTGTGATCTTCTCTGGGCTCAGACTGGCTGAAATAAGCAGCTGCTGTTTAAAATCTGAAACCTGAAAAAAAGAGGTGATTAGTGTACCTGGTCACATTGTTTGGTAGAGTGAAAATGAAGGTCAGTATAAAAAACATATATATATATATATATATATATATATATATATATATATATATATATATATATATATATATATATATATATATATAAATGTTTACATTTTTTTATATATATGAAGTGTACATTTTCTTTGACTGGACCAAAAAAAAAAAAAACCAGCTGTATTGCGTGGAGTTCCCCTTAGCAAAATAATAAAAGTTCTGTAAATTAAGAGTGCTGGAGTATAATTGTCTCTTGTATAAAGGCAAGGTAGCCAAGACAGCCTCACTGCTGTAGCTGATGTCATTTCATGCCGATAGAAAATTAGTATTGATTGTGGCTATTGATTGTTATAAAGGTGGAAAAAGCATCGCTGTTGAGTCAGGCCAGGCAGTGCACTCAACCCCAAAGTACTGTTAAACTTGTCTATGCTATATCATCCACAACCACTGCTCTCTAACTGATCAAATGAAATTCTCAGACTTCACACGCAAATCTAGCCAAGATATCGGCTATTAGCTATAATAGGTATAGTTAACTATAACTGTAATAGTTTAGCACTTTTTTATGTTAAACTCTGCCTCTACCACCAGTGTCATGAGTATAGTCATTATAGTCAATTCCAGAATGGTCAAGTTATGGTGGGTTTCCACTGGTGTTTGAAACTGATATGTGCCTGAACTTTACAGCATGTGGAGCTCTGTCCCCCCTCTTTACCGGCTGCATGGTTCCTCCCGCAATGATGACAGATCGACACTCTTTGAGGACCTCAGCAAAATGCACTGCTGGATTCAGCATTAGGAACTTCAGGCTGCTCTGAGCCACAGTACCTGGAAAAAGGCAAAGGAATAAAAAGTTTGGCCAACAGAAGACACTCTTATTATCTATGGATGTAGCAATGTACCGTATATACTCGAGTATAAGCCGATACGAGTATAAGCCGAGGTACCCAATTTTACCTACGAAAACTGGGAAAACTTATTGACTCTAGTATAAGCCTAGACACAACTACAGCCCTGTCTCCCAGCAGCGCACATTCCGCCAAAGAGACCCCCCCAGCGATCAACCGGACTTCTTTGCAAAGTTGATGGTGACAGAGAATTGCCAAACAAATTACTGTGTGCATTGTGCCACTGTCCCACTACCATGTGCAGAGGGTGCTGTGTGATATTGTCATCACTGTTAATCCTTCATACAACCAACAGAGGGCGCTGTGTGATATTGCCATCACTGTTAATCCTTCATACAACCAAAAGAGGGCAGTGTGTGATATTGTCATCACTGTTAATCCTTCATACAACCAACAGAGGGCGCTGTGTGATATTGCCATCACTGTTAATCCTTCATACAACCAACAGAGGGCGCTGTGTGATATTGTCATCACTGTTAATCCTTCATACAACCAACAGAGGGTGCTGTGTGATATTGCCATCACTGTTAATCCTTCATACAACCAACAGAGGGCACTGTGTGATATTGTCATCACTGTTAATCCTTCATACAACCAACAGAGGGCGCTGTGTGATATTGCCATCACTGTTAATCCTTCATACAACCAACAGAGGGTGCTGTGTGATATTGCCATCACTGTTAATCCTTCATACAACCAACAGAGGGCGCTGTGTGATATTGCAGTCACTGTTATTCTTTCATATAACCAACAGAGGGCGCACTGTTATTCTTTCATATAACCAACAGAGGGCGCTGTGTGATACTGCAGTCACTGTTATTCTTTCATATAACCAACAGAGGGCGCACTGTTATTCTTTCATATAACCAACAGATGGCGCTGTGTGATATTGCAGTCACTGTTATTCTTTCATATAACCAACAGAGGGCGCACTGTTATTCTTTCATATAACCAACAGAGGGCATTGTGGGATATTGCAGTCTCTCCCCAAGGGAACTGTTGGTATAGGAATGATTAAAAGTGACTGCAATCTGAGCTACTGCCCGCTGACCCGAGTATAAGCCGAGGTAGACTTTTTCAGTACATTTTGGATGCTGAAAAACTCGGCTTATGCTCTAGTATATATGGTATCTGTTATCTTTTATACACAGACATATGTAGATACATACATGTGACAACAGGGGCGATCCTGGCTGCTGCTGCCCCCCTCCCCCGGAAATTCGCTCTTAAAGTACCAGGAGCAGCATTTTTGCTGCCCCTGGTACCTAGTGGGGTGCTGCCGCCTGAGGCGACAGCCTCAACACGCCTCATTGGTGAAGCACCCCTGTGTGAAAACCTTAGGAACATTAGATGATCTTGTTCAAGATGTTTTATTAAATAATTATAGAAAAAGTTTTGGTTTGCTTATAGGGTTCTTTGAGATGTCAGTCCTCCAGGTAGCAGGACACTTGAAAAACTGCAGAGTTAAGCCACACTGGCCATGCCCCCTTTAATTAATATTCAAGTGTCCTGCCTCCGGAGGATGGAGCTTAACCCCATCGTTCCTTGTGTCCCCCCTAAGACGACAGAGAAATATATATATATATATTCTGTATACTGGCATATAAAAACATAAGAAGAAAGAGTTCTTTTCTTCAGTGTATACAATAGAGGAGTCTGGGTTCACAGGCTCACTTAATAACTGCACGAATGGTTCAGCTCAATCTAGTCAGTGGCTGACTCAGGATATGATTCAAAAAGCTTTAATACAAATTAATGTAAACAAGGCTCCAGGGCCTGATGGCATACACCCCCGGGTTCTAAGAGAGCTTAGTTCAGTTTTAGACCAGCCCTTATTTCTGATTTTCTCAGATTCACTGTCATCTGGTATGGTGCCTATGGATTGGAGAAAAGCTGATGTTATTCCAATATTTAAAAAGGGATTACGATCTCAGCCTGGCAATTATAGGCCAGTAAGCTTGACATCTGTGGTGGGCAAATTATTTGAAGGCTTGTTAAGGGATCACATACAAAATTTTGTCCTAATGAATGGCATTATGAGCAACAATCAGCATGGCTTTATGAAGGATAGGTCATGTCAGACGAATTTGATTGCATTTTATGATGTGGTAAGTAAGATTCTGGATAGTGGGGGGGCAGTAGATGTGATCTATTTGGATTTTGCCAAAGCGTTTGATACTGTGCCCCACAAACGACTGCTTTCTAAACTAAGGTCTGTTGGGCTTAATGAAGTCGTTTGCACATGGATAGGAAACTGGCTACAGGATCGGGTACAGAGGGTGGTTGTTAATGGGACATTCTCTACTTGGAGTAAGGTTCTTAGTGGGGTCCCCAGGGCTCAGTATTGGGTCCACTTTTATTTAACTTGTTCATTAATGACTTAGGGGAGGGTGTTGTAAGTAATGTATCAGTGTTTGCAGATGACACAAAATTATCCAGCCCAATTAATTCCATCCAGGATGTGGCATCCTTGCAACAGGATCTTGACAAACTGGCAATCTGGGCAGCTAAGTGGCAAATGAGATTCAATGTTGATAAATGTAAAGTCATGCACCCGGGATGTAAAAATATCCAAGCCACTTATACCCTTAATGGGACTGCACTAGGCAAATCCATTATGGAAAAGGACCTTGGAGTCCTTGTAGATGATAAACTTGGCTGTAGCAAGCAATGCCAGTCAGCAGCATCAAGGGCAAATAAGGTCTTGAGCTGTATTAAAAGGGGCATAGAGTCACGGGAGGAGGGGGTCATTCTTCCACTGTATAGAGCACTTGTAAGGCCCCATCTAGAATATGCCGTACAGTTTTGGTCTCCATCACTCAAACAGGACATTATTGTATTAGAGAGGGTACAGAGAAGGGCAACTAAGCTGGTAAAAGGTATTGAAAATCTTAGCTATGAGGAAAGACTGGCCAAATTGGGGATGTTCACGCTGGAGAAGAGGCGCTTAAGGGGTGATATGATGACTATGTATAAATATATAAGGGGATCATATAACAATCTCTCTAATGCTTTATTTACCAGTAGGTCTTTCCAGCTGACACGAGGTCACCCATTCCGATTAGAAGAAAAGAGGTTCCGCCTAAATATTCGGAAGGGGTTTTTTACAGTGAGAGCTGTGAAGATGTGGAATTCTCTCCCTGAATCAGTTGTACAGGCTGATACATTAGATAGCTTTAAGAAGGGGTTGGATGGCTTTTTAGCAAGTAAGGGAATACAGGGTTATGGGAAATAGCTCATAGTCCAAGTTGATCCAGGGACTAGTCCGATTGCCATTTTGGAGTCAGGAAGGAATTTTTCCCCCCTCTAAGGCAAATTGGAGCGGCTTCAGATGGGTTTTTTGCCTTCCTCTGGATCAACTGGCAGATAGGTAGTTAATAAACAAAAAAAAAAAAAAAAAGGTTGAACTCGATGGACGTGTCTTTTTTCAACCTTACTTACTATGTTACTATGTTACTATGAGTACAATTGATTACATTGGGGGGGGGGGACTTGAAAAGCCTGAACACATTACAATACAGAATTGCAAGTATTTATGTTCTTATGTGAGGGAGCATTCCAGCTGCACAATCTTTACCAATCTGCACTGATGCAGGGGTAGTGCATACCTTGCAGCTGTAAGATGACTCTGCCATCCTGGTTGGCATTGGTTAGCGCAGAGAGGAATCCTTCAATCTGCATGAGGGGAGACGCTGTTCGAGGTTGCCCAATCTCTGCATCTTCGAGGACCCCCACAGGTGCATCAGCTAGAAGGTGAAAAGCAACATATAAATACGGGCTTTTATGAAACGCTATAAAAGGATCAGACATGTCAATTTCCACTGCTTAAAAAAGGCCCTTGGTGTGAGTGCAGCAGTGGAAGACAGCTTTGTCCTTGCAGCTTGCAGTAGGACGGGTGGTAAATGCAAATTTCTTTTGCGCCCTGAGCCCACACTTTTGGGTCTAAATAACACAGAGGTTAAAGGACAAGGAAAGTCTAAAATAGAATACGGCTACAAATGCCGTATTTTGTATACTAAACATAAGCATGAACTTACTGCACCACAAAGCCTAATCAAACAAATGATTTATGCTTTCAAAGTTGGCCACAGGGGGCTGTCATCTTGTAACTTTATTAAACATCTTTGCCTGACCCTGCACATGCTCAGTGTGGTCTGGGCTGTTTAGGGATCGTCATAAACAAAGCTGCTTGAATTCTGCATGGCTGGTAAGTAAGGCGGGGGCTCCCCCTGCTGTTCATAAGTATGATTGTTTCCCTGCTCAGCAGTTAGGGAACGTCTGACAATTCCTATCCACAGCAGTAAATGAAGGGAGAATTTCTGCACAGTCAGGTTTCTTATAAAAACGGTACACATTTTTTAATTAAAGTATATTGGAGATAGGTTTCTTTTTCATTAAAGAAAGTAGAAATGGCATTTTATTTTTTTGCCTTTCCTTGTCCTTTAAGGTATAAGTAGGGGGAAGCACATTTCCCTTCACATAGTAAATGAATCCTACTGTGCTTCTGCCTCTAGTAAGGGCCAGAGTACAAGAACTGTGGGAATTCTTATAATTATTCTTTCAGTATTCTTTATTTACCTGCATGCCGTGACTTTTGGTTGAGATCCTGCAGAAACTGCTGAAGGCCTCCTGCTTTTTGTCTCTCTTTGATCGAAAGACAAGTTTCTGTCCCTTTAAATTTTTCCACGAATCCAAAAAGCTGAACAAAAAGTGTATCTCATGAGTGGGAGCACCCTCTTGAACACACATGAGTGTTTAAGCATGCTGTGCCTGTACCTGTACTGTATTGTACTGTACCTACAAGACTCAAGGAATTATGAGGAATCAAATAGGTCACCGCCATCCTGTTGGGGCTATTTTTACACCAAGTGAAAATGTTTCTTTCCATATTTATTATCTGGGGCACTAAAAGAGATGCCCAATGCAAAGCATAATGAATGGCTGTCCCTCCTTGAGGGCCCTGCATAATAATTGCCAACATTCTGAAATACATAAACAATGCAGACGCTAAAATGCAATTTATTCCCGAAACAGCCTGTCCAATAAGCAAGAATCTCTGTGTTTGTTACTCACCTTCCTACTAATCATGCTTTTCATGCAGTATCGTTGGACCTATGTATAAAAGCAAAGGATTATCAAAGAAGTGAAAGAATTGAAATACAAGTACCAAACCCAAACTTCAGAAAGTGAGGTCACATCTGTCATAGAAGCTGATTCTACAGGGCTGATTATCAAATTATTATGCAGAATGTAGAGGTGTCTTTTAATCTGAAACTGAGTTAAGACCCAATCATCCTTGTATATTTTTTATATGAGATACATATTGTATATTGTGAGAAGGTCCCTAAGCTCTTCTGTGGCATGAAGCAAGGATACAGGCAAATAGGTTGCATGGGTTTCCCTGAAACCCTGCACAAGTGTGAATTCCAGAAAAGAATGACCTGACTGCTCATTACCAGCCTCCTCCTCCTCCCAACCAATGACTGACTGCGTTACCTTGAACAAATTGATGTTGTCGATCTGACTGTGAAACAGAAAGTCGTTGATAGATTTCAGTGTGGTTCCTGAAGAGAACAGAGATCATAAAGGAGCATTTCAAAGGTCATTCCCATAATGAATATTAACTCTCTCAACCCTGGGCATTACCCATCTGCCACGGCAACATCCCATACTCACCATCCTGAGGCACCTTCTGAAAGCAGGGGTTCTGTTTGACATTACCTGGGTAAAAGACAATGTTAAATATTACACATCTTAATTTAGTTCTATATAGAAGCCTTCAGATTTATAAATATTACACATCTAAATTTAGTTCTATATAGAAGCCTTCCTCTTTATAAATATTACATATCTTAATTTAGTTCTACATAGAATCCTTCCTCTTTATAAATATTACACATCTTAATTTAGTTCTATATAGAAGCCTTCAGATTTATAAATATTACACATCTAAATTTAGTTCTATATAGATGGCTTCCTCTTTATAAATATTACACATCTTAATTTAGTTCTATATAGAAGCCTTCCTCTTTATAAATATTACACACCTTAATTTAGTTCTACATAAAAGCCTTCCTCTTTATAAATATTACACACCTTAATTTAGTTCTATATAGAAGCCTTCAGATTTATAAATATTACACATCTAAATTTAGTTCTATATAGAAGCCTTCAGATTTATAAATATTACATATCCAGCGCTTGAATTGGGATCAAAAAAGCAGAGGGATGGTATAATTGTTTTAAGCCACGCCCACCAACAAGCCACGCCCACCATCATAATAAGCCACACCCACCAATACTTTCTTGTTTCGGCCACTTTAAAAAACATTTTACTATTTCCATGTTTATTAACAATACAACAACTTAGTCCAACAGCAAGCAACAGGTCACATTAACGCTAACCTGGAAAACATTTTATAATCAATGCCTTTATTTTTACATACATCCCTTTTTGGTTTAAATGTGACATGTTGATTGCTGTTGGACTGTGTTAGATTCACTAGTGCAGCATCACCACAGCTATTTGCAACTCAAATAGTGATCCATTATGCTAGTAGTCACTGTAGAAAATTATCAGCTTTAACACCAGAAATGCTAGCAACCACAATAGAAAATGGATGTAATTAACCCAAGAAATGCCAATAATCACATTAATCACTAGGCATGCCAGAACTCATTGCAGTATATAACAAATAGAGGCATTAAGCCCTGACATGACAGAAATATATGATGCAGAGAAGACACTAATAGGTAAAAAACTGGCACCCCAAGAACAGTATCATATACAATTAGCAACAGTGAATAGCCACACCCCACATACATTAAATTGTGCATAAAGGTGAGATACAGTGTGTATTATACTGTGACTGGAACCACAAGACAACACAAACAGCTGACACTAAATGAATCAAGCACATTTGCTATGACCAGAAGTCACCCAGTGCAAAGTTATTATACGTGCATATAAACATAAGTTTTGTAAAAGCAAGATACAAGTATGGGACCTGCTATCCAGAATGCTTGGAACTTGGGGTTTTCTGGATAACGGATCTTTCTATAATTTGGATATTCATAGCTGAATTCTACTAGAAAATCATGTAAACATTAAATAAACCCAATAGGCTGGGTTTGCCTCCAATAAGGATTAATTATATCTTAGTTGGGATCAAGTACAAGCGACTTTTATTATTACACAGAAAAGGGAAATATTTTTTAAAAAATTTGGATAAAATGGAGTATATAGGAGATGGCCATTTCGTAATTCTGAGCTTTCTGGATAACGGGTTTCTGGAGAAGGGATCCCATACCTGTACTACTAACCTTTTTTTTCCCCTGTTCTGCTTTTCTTTCTCTTTTATTTTCTTATACATCAGTTTGTGATCCTGCTCCTCTACTATTTCTCTGTTTGTGTTTCTTTCTTCCACCATTTCTTAACTTTTTAACATATTGTTCTACCTCTTGCTGTTCTTTTGCTAGCAGCCTGGCACCCCACTTTTCTGTTTTTAAATTTTTGCCTGACAGGGGTTTTCTTTTACTATGTTCTTAAAATACTTTGCTACTTTTCTTTCCTGTATTTATTCTCTTTTCACAGCCATGAAATAAATATATACATACTTTACTATCCTAATCTTACCCCTGGAAATATAAATCTTTCCCCATAACCATCATCAGTGTGATCCCATTCTGCCACAGCACTCCCACTTTTGTTTAACTTCTTTAAACAGAGGCATTCATCGTGTCCCACTCCCAGCATAAATCTTGTCTCAGCATAAAATAAAGGGCTTAACCTTGTCCTGGGAGGCATAAAGCTTGTCTCAGCATAAATCCGAACTTTATCGGTCTCAGTGCCCCGTGAATAACTTCTTTACAGAGCAGCCGGTAACAGTGCGCACATAGTGGGAGGATCGTCCAACTTTGGCGTCTGTTTTAGTTCTATATAGAAGCCTTCCTCTTTATAAAAGACATTAGGCCTCATTTACGACTTGCTGTGTTTTTTGCACCTTGCCCTGTATATACAGGTAGCAGCCATAGCAGCTGCAGAGCGAGTACACCTACTCAGGGACAGACTGATTTTTTTTTGCCTAGGCTGCTTTTTACCCCCAAAGCAGCCCACATGTAAATACGCTTGTACACATCCACTCATATATTGGGGTAAAACTGCAAAAAATGTATGTGCATAAAGAGCTGCCTTTCTCACTTTAAGGAGAACTAAACCCGAAAAAACACTACCCTGGGTAGACCCCGCTCCCTCCAGCCTACCTGCCCCCCTGGGCAAATGCCCCTAATTTTTTACTTACCCCTCCATGCAGTTCACGGGCGCCATCTTCTTTTTTCGGTAGCGTTCGGAAGTTTTGGCGCATGCGCAGTTGTAGTAAGTTTCCAGTCCCGAACAACTGCGCATGCACCAAAAGTCACGAAAAATTTTCGTAACTTCCAGCGCATATGCAGTCGTTCGTCACCGGAAATTTACTATAAATGCGCCGAAAAATGAAAAAGCCAGTCTTATTCCGAAGAAGACCAAAAAAAGAAGATGGTTGCCATAAACTCCCATGGCCAGATCTGCACGGAGGGGTAAGTAAAAAATTAGGGGCATTTGCCCGGGGGGGGCAGATAGGCTGGGGGGGAGTAGGGTTTTTTCTATTTCGGGTTTGGTTCTCCTTTAAGTGTAATTCAGAGAGAGGGGCAGAGAGACAAAGACTTACAGAAAGTGCAGAGAGAGAGAGAGTGACAGAGCGTGCAGAGAGGGAGCCAGAGAGTGCAGAGAGAGAGACGGAGAGTGGGACAGAGAGAGAGAGAGACAGAGTGCAGTGAGAGACAGAGAGAGGGACAGAGAGTGACAGAGAGAGTGCCAGAGTGCAGAGAGAGAGAGAGAGAGGCAGGCAGTGCAGAGAGAGAGTTAAAGAGAGAGGGACAGAGAGTGACAAAGACTCACAGAAAGTGCAGAGAGAGAGAGATCCGGTCTTCAGCTTCAGCCAGCCCCCCTTTAAGTCTAAATCCTGATGGCGCGGGCCTGCACAGAGCACTGCAGCACCAGAACAGAGAGGAGTGGGAGGGGCG
This sequence comes from Xenopus laevis, assembly GCF_017654675.1. Classification (NCBI taxonomy): domain Eukaryota; kingdom Metazoa; phylum Chordata; class Amphibia; order Anura; family Pipidae; genus Xenopus; species Xenopus laevis. The sequence goes on along the minus strand of NC_054375.1, from coordinate 17,381,381 downwards.
GAGCCACAGTGGGAGAGAGGATGCAGGAACAGTCCTAGAGCCCGCCTGATTCATTGAAAGGCAGTGGCACTTTGTCAGTCCGGGCCTGCACCTACTCACCTTGAAGTTGGTATTTCCATTGCAGACAGAGGCAATATATGCGGTGGACTTGCATCAACGCATGCAGTAGTCATTTTGACATAGAGGGGGTTATTTATTAAAGTCTGAATGCTAAAAAAAATTTCAAGTTTTTTTTTTTTTTTACTATAAAGCCTGAATTTTTTGTGGAAAAATAATTGCAAAAAGACTGAATCAGAAAATCCTCCATCCCAGACCTTCCGAGCTTGTATATAAGTCAGTGGGAGAGCTGCCTATCCTATTGAAAAGTTTCTGTGGTCTCCGCTGGAATTAGCGAAAAAAGCAATCTTGGGGAAAAATCCGAAAAACTCAGGCTTTTCAGGAAAAAGCCAGATATAAAATCGAGCAATTCGGGGGGAAAATTGTACAATTTGGGTTTTCGATTTCTTTTAATAATAAATAAGGTCAAATTGTGTATTCTAGTTTGGTTGACTTTTTTTTTTTGCTCAAATAAGATTTTATTGAACAAGTTTTGTCACAGCATTGTTAAAGAGTTACAGCAATAAAGTCAATACAAAATGAACCATTGTTACATTTGTAAGCAATGACAATTCTGATACGGTACTTTGCATTTGAAGCCTAGATATTCCCACCTCTTGGACCAAACCTACATACCAACATACCCCCCCCTAAAAGGGCTAAGAACACAGCTAGACACTCTCGAGCGATTCAATGTGGCTAGACCAGTGTCTCCATATTTGAATGTACTTGAGCATTTGCCCTCTTTTTTCCAACCCAACTCGTTCCAGTGCAGCTAGGTCTACCATAGCTTTGTGCCATTCCCGAAATGTAGGTGGGATTAGGTCCTTCCAATGTAAGGTTAATAGGTGCCTTGCCTGGAACAGAGCTTTGGCAAGAAAAAGCCTTGTATGCAAGTCCAATGTTTCATTGAGGTCAATTGTTAACATGCAATTTCTAGCATCCCCTTTAACCCAATCCGGTATCATTAAAAACAAACATAATGTAACCTCCTCCCAGTATGGCTTAACCTTATGACAACCCCATAGCGTGTGGAGTAAGGTGGCAGGTTCCAATTCACATCTGGGGCATATAGGAGAGGGTAACAACTTCATGGCAAACAGTCTTTGTACCGTGTAATACGCTCTAAGGTTGTGTCTGTACGAATGGGCTACCATCTTTGGCATGCTCAATACCCTCTCCCACTGGTCATCCGTTATTACGCCTGCATCTAGTTCCCATGCCCCTCTGGCCTTAATTTCAGTGTCCACATTTTGTGGTTTGCATAGTTGTGTATATAAGATTGATATTCTTTTTCTAGGGGTGCTGACCGATAGGGCATCAATAATGGGAGAATTTGCCATCGCCAGCCTAGGATGCCGAAGAAATTCCTGCAAGGTTGTAACAATTCTATGGTACATTAACCACTTTGTGAGGGGAAGGTCACTGTTCTGATGAAGCTGCTGTAGAGGTATTGCCTGATCTGCCTCCCACATATGCGCCACGGACACTTTTTCAAGATCTTGCCAGGAGGGGAAAGCACTGCCAAGTCCGGGAACATATGGCTACCCCATATAGGAGTTTGGGGTGCTATTTTACTGTAACCAACCAGTCTATGGGCAGTGCGTAGAATGTTGCCCTGTAGCCACACCAATGGCATTTGCAGCTTCTTAGGCTTTTTAATCAACAGTGCTGCCCAGGGGGTAATTGGTTTATTTGCCGCTACTGACCAAAGCTGTGACAGTGGGGGGGGGGGGGATAAATCTAATTGCACCCATGGTATGTAATGTGTAAGCTATGCAGCTATATAGTACAAATATAGATCCGGAAGCACCATACACCCTTCATCCCTAGGTCTCATTAATGTAAGGCGCAGGAGTGGTCTTGAGGTAACCCATTCAAATTTACTGATTATGCTATGTACCCCTGCAAAGAACTTTTTGGATATAAGAATAGGCGAGTGCCAAAAAGTATATAGCCACTTAGGGAGAATAAACATTTTAATTAGTTTCACCCTACCCGCTGGCCCCACCGGCAACGACTCCCAGGTTTTGAATTTGAGCCAATGTATTAGCTGGTCTAAGTTCAATTCCTGAAACTTTCCAATTGGTAATGCTATACGTAGACCTAAGTATGTAAATGAGTTTACTACTTGCAAAGGGCATGCCATCAACGTTTCACCCAGTTGCAACTCATCCACCAAGAATAGCACAGATTTGGAGGTGTTTGTTTTTAAGCCAGAGACTCTACCAAAGTCTTGTGTGAGCTCAACCAATGCTTGCAGTGAACAACCTCTATTCCCTAGATATACTAGTGTATCGTCTGCATATAATTGAATCTTTTCAACCTGGCCCTCTCTTTCATACCCTCTGATATGGGGATGCAGCCTCACCACCTGGGCAAAGGGCTCAATGGCCAATGCAAAAAAAAGCAGAGGGGAGAGAGGACACCCCTGTCTCGTTCCCCTGGATAGTAAAAAGCTTGGGGTGTTGAGGGAGTTAAGTCGCAGGGAAGCTGTGGGGACTTTGTACAGCAATTGAACCATACTTATGTATTTAGGGCCAAATCCCATAGACTCCATCACCTGCCAGAGGTAGGGCCATTCAACTGTATCAAAAGCTTTGCCAATATCTAGCGCTGCAATGGCCCTACCTCCTTTGTTCTCACAATTCAACATTAGATTAAGATATAACCTCCTCGTGTTAAGGCTGGTAGTTTTATGAGGAATGAATCCCACCTGATCAGGGTTAACAATCTGCGTAATGACCCTACTGAGTCTCCTTGCTAAGACCTTTGCATAAATCTGCCGTGAGAAGTGAGATGGGGCGAAAGGATTCACAAAGGTGGGGATCTTTTCCTGGCTTAGGAAGTAGCACTATGGCAGCCTCATACAAGGACTGAGGTAACTGACCCAACTGTATGGCTTTGTTATATAAAGTTAGGAGCTGCGGTGTTAGAGTTTTAGAGTGGCGCTTGTAAATCTCTATAGGAAGGCAATCCGAACCAGCCGCTTTGCCCATTGGGAAGGAGTCTACTGCCTCTTGTATCCCTAATACAATTAAGTCAGTTTCCAAAGTTTCCCTATATTCTGGGGGTAAGAGTAGGGAGTTCCCCTTTTTGCAAGAAGGTTACTATTTCTTCCATAGAGACATTTAATTTGCTGGAATAGAGGTCGGTATGGAAATCTGAGATATTGTAGACTTGTGAGTATTTATCTTGCATACTTTGCAGCAGTTTAAAGTTATCAGGAGTTGGGGACAAAGCTACCCAAGCGTCACACTCAGCCACCTGCTCCTCCAGTACTTGTATCGCTAGCCTAGATTGCTTCTTAAAAGCCATTATATCTGCGGCTATGCAATTGCAAATATATATCTTAAGGGAGTCCCATATAGGTAAAATCCTAGGGATTTCCAAGTTTAGATCCATGAATTCTTTTATAGCCGTTTCTACTTCCTTATGGTTGTCTAGAATATTCAACCACACTGGGTTTATAGTGAGGCAAGGTCTATCAGGCTTGTGGAGTGCATTGAGCTTAATTTGAAGGGGGGACATGGTCGGAGATACCCCTAGGGAGATATCCGGTAAATGTAATGTGTGGAACTGCAGCAGCATTTACAAAGGCCAAATCTATCCTAAACAGAGCTTGTTGGGCAGCAGTGTAGCAGGAATGTAGCTTTTTTGCAAGATTTGCTATTCGCCAGATATCTAGCAGTTCCAGTGCTTGTATCATTCTGCTTAACCTGGTGTGCTTTGGGGGTGGTCTGTCTAAATGTTTCAGCAGTCTATCTATCTCAGGGAAAATGACTTCGTTAAAATCCCCTGCTGCTATCACCAAGGCATGGGGGTATTGAAGCAGATGGTCCGCTAAACATTGCACTACCCGGGTATCGAAAGGTGGGGGGATGTAAATATTAGCTAGCAAAACTTCCCGGGAGTGTATGTGGCCATGCAGGAAAATATATCTACCTTTAGGGGCTGATTTAATACTCTCAAATACAAAGGGAACAGATTTACCAATTAGGATAGACACAACTGAGGAATGGGTTGAGTATTCTGCATGGTATGCCCATCCTACCCAAGGTCTTCTCAGTGCCAAAACCTTAGAACCAGTTAAACATTGCATTACAAACCATAACATTTCTTTGAGCAAATAGCAAAAACATTTCACAATAAATTCTAACTATTGGCTTAGAGTTGTATAACAACATAGCACCTCTAAGTTGCCCACTTAAGGAACCCCCTCCCCTTCCACCTCATAACTAACAAAAGGTAGAACTTGAGCCCAAAAAATTACCCAATTGTTCATTCTTGTTGGGGGTGTCTCATGCCACTCCATTGGCGCCACTAAGAATAACCAAATCAGTGGCCCAAAAAACTCAAACTGGAAAAAAGTGGACCCGCAGCTTCAAATAATAAAACTTGCAATAACCTGCCATTAAGCTCAACAGGATGTATACGGCAGAGCAGTGCACATGAGAGACTATGTCCCAGTGATAGTACCGTTCATCCGGCAGAAAAAAGACTAAGACTTGTGCACAGTACTCACATACGTAACATGGTATTTCTGTAGGAAGTGTTAGCGCTCTCCTCTCGCATCAAATCCTGTGGCGCAGTAAAAAACATGGTGCGATCATCAGCTTGTACACGGAGCCTGGCTGGATACAGCATGGCGTACGTGAGCCCAGCATTGCGGAGTTGAGTCTTGCAGCTCTGGAATCCTGTGCGTTGTCTCTGGACCGCCATGGAGTAGTCAGCATAGATGGAAACCGTTGCGTCTTGAAAGCTCAGATGACCCTGCACTCTAGCCAGTGCAAGCACCTTGTCACTATCCCTCACATTGAAGAGCTTTGCGATTATCGGCCTAAGTGGGGCCCCTGGCGGTGACTGCCTGGTAGGTACCTGGTGCGTCCGCTCTATGGTAAATGTCGCTGAGAGTTGTTCTGTTCCAAAGGTAGTTTTGAGCCAAGCCTCGATAAAAGTTTCAGGAGCAGCCCCCTCCTTTTCAGGAAAACTCACGAACCTTAGGTTACTTCTGCGCAGGCAATTCTCCAAATCATCCGACTTGTGCTGACATTCTACCATCAATTTTTGCATCGCATGGTATTGATTGGGTAACTCACTGCAAGAGTTTTAAAGATTGCTCACCCGCGACTCCACTGCCATAGTTCTTTCATGCAGCTTTTGTAGGTTGTGCTTGATGATGGATAAGTCAGTTTTGACTTATTAGACTGTATGAGCGTTGTACAGGTGTCATTAGCAGCCCTGATTTCTTTCAGAACATCTCGGTGTGTTGGTTCCTCCACTGGTGTAGTCACTGGTTGTGAATCTCCGACAGTGCTACTGTAGTTCGGATCCTCTTCCTCAGTATCCCTCACCGGGCTTGAGTGCTGCGCAGCCGGGCCTTTGCCGCCGCCATTTTGGGAAGAGTTTCTGGCATACTTGTCCAGCCGAGCCACTGCCTCAGATGCCCTTTTCTGCACTCTATTTTGCCCCATGAGTTCTCTTTGGGGTAAAGAGTGCCAGATAGAGTGCTCCAGCTCCGTAGGTAGAGGAAAAATGCAGGTTATTCAGGATATAAGCAAGGTGTGCTGCGGAGCTCTACCAAGTGTGTGCTATCCCATCAGCAGTCAGGCCACGCCACTTGGTTAACTTTTTTTAATGAAATAATCAGAAAAATTCAGATTTTGATACATAACCCCAGACATGTGTCAAACATATCACCCAGACTACAGTCAATTTCCACTGTGATTATGGCCACCATTAACCCCCCTCGCAAGGATCAATGACTCTTTGATCACTGAATATATGTAATGCAAGCATACTGGCAGACTTTTGTTCTCACGTGTGGCTCTAGCCTTTCTTACCAGAAATAATTTTTAAAGCCTGTTAAAAATAAAGTTTTCAGCAAAGGAATTGTACGGCGGTCTTAGCTCCAGAAAGAGCTGCTAAAGTGATTTTTTTTGAGGATCACGGAGATGGAATGACTTTAGTCTTATTCTTCTATATAGCTGCAACCAAAACAGCAAGATAGGGTGGTAACATTAACCAACAGAACCATAGAAGCATCTCCCTAAAAAAAGGGCTAGTTTACCTTTAAATAACATTTAGGATGATCTAGCTAGGGATGTCTATTATGTAGCTTTTTGTTCAGCAGCTCTCCACTTTAGAATTTCAGCAGGTATCTGGTTACTATGGTCCAATTTACCCTTGCAACCAGGCATGTATTTGAATGAGAGGCTGCAAGGGGAATAGGAAAGGCCTGAATGGAAATATAAGAACAATAATAAAATTGGAACCTCACATACCCCACCTTGCACAAACTGAGAGAATGAAAGCCTACTGACAAAAGCTAAGGGGCATCAAAGAGGATGACCATGTACAACTACAGGTATGGGACCTGCTATCCAGAATGCTGGGGACCTGGGATTTTCCAAATAACGGATCTTTCTGTAATTTGGATCATCATACCTTAAGTCTTATAGAAAATCATGTAAACATTAAATAAACCCAATAGGCTGGTTGTGCAATAAGGATTAATTATATCTTAGTTGGGATCAAGTACAAGGTACTGTTTTATTATTACAGAGAAAGAGGAATAATTTTTAAACATTTGGATTATTTGGATAAAATTGGGTTTCTGGACAGCGGATCCCATACCTGTTCCAAACTACCATTCATGAACAGAGTGCTGACAAACACAGGCAGCACAGTATAAGCGCTAATTCCCTATAGTGTCCATTATTTGAACTTTGCACAAATAATGCTTCATAGATCTCAAGCCAATCTGCACAGTTATTTGGGTACACCAGTCATAACCCAATGAGTGCATTACAGCCAACGTGACGTTTCAGTCCTCCCTGGGACCTTCCTTCCTTTTATTATATATATTAAGGTATATATATATATATAAATATATATATATATAAATATATATATATATATATATATATATATATATATATATATATATATATATATATATATATACATATATATATACACACACACACACACATACACATGTAAAGAATAGCACTCACAGGATTTTTTCGTATGCAAAAATAAAATATATTTAATGAACTCGACGTTTCGATCTTCGTCAGGAGTATTTTTTTTTTTTCAATAGTTCAATAAATATTATTTATTTTCCATACAAAAAAATCCTGTGATTTCCATGAAGAAATAACAACCCACAATGCTCTGATACAGTGCAAGGAGACATATAAAGTGAGAGAGGCTGCTGCTTGGCACTGCATTGTTCAGATTCTGAAACGATTAAAAAAAGGGTAGGACATTGCCCGCACCTGCACTGTCATAATATAATGTGAGTGCTCCTGCAAGCATGAGACTTACCTCCCATAACCTGCACAAACTTCTCCAGAAGGAACAGAATCTGCTTTACATACATGAGATTTTTGGCTTTGAGACGGCTCCTGCAAGAGGAAAAAGGGGCAAGAAGCTCATGGGTACCTGCCAATCATTTCTACAGGATAAACTGATAATTACTGACTGTTTCTCTACAATATAATTAGCCATTTACAGCACTTCACCATTTCCACTAGTCTTATTGTTGCATATATTTCCTGTTTAAAATATCATAGTAACATAGTAAGTTAAAACCTTTTTCCTCTATTTTAACCTGCCTGCTAGTTGATCCAGAGGAAGGCAAAAAAAACCCCCATATAAAGCCTCTGCCATTTGCCTCAGAGTGGGAAAAAATTCCTTCCTGACTCCAAAATGGCAGTTGGACCAGTCCCTGGATTAATTTGTACTATGAGCTATCTTTCATAACCCTGTGTTCCCAGATGTATGGCATATGTCAGGTATCCATCTGTTTGATTACAATGTAATTTCTCCTACCGCACACCTGTAGTTCACCAATCCTGCAACTGGTGGTGTGTTTCTTCCGTTGACCCGGCCGGGTCCCTTAGCAACGCATATGTATAGAAAACGGATCCGCACACACACTGGTTGATGCAGTCGGGGAGTATCCCCTTTTATTCAGCCACCAAACATTCAACGTTTCGGGGGGGGGAACACCCACCCTTCATCAGGATGAAGGGTGGGTGTTACCCCCCCCCCCGAAACGTTGAATGTTTGGTGGCCCATCAGTCGAAAGCTGGTAGCACCAGGCCCAGAATAAAAAAGAATAGGGAATGTCTGCTTGGAAACCAAATTGCTATCATTCAATCCTAATTAAAATAACTCCTTGTACGGCATTGGGCACATCTGTCTGTGAGTTAAGGGCAAAGGGACAAACACTTACATGGCTTTATTTTATAGATATATAGATATATATATATATATATATATATATAGACAAATACAAGATTCCTCTGCACTCCCACCCTCTCCAACTATAGTCAGGTGATCCCACTGGTGTCTAATAAAAGGGCAGCCAAGTTTGGGAGTTTTACTTTGAAAGCAGCTAGTAAGTTGCAGGTAAAACGTATTCGTCCCTTTTATAAAATGTATAATTAAACCATAGAATTCTTAATGAATCAGATGAAAATTGAGCATAGGACTGGCCAGATATGGGATGACTTTGACGTAGTTGGCCAGCTTAAATATATTGCAATATATGGACAAACAATCCCTGTTTTGTTTAAAGGGTAAGGCATTTTTCAGTAGCAGTATGCACAAAATGTCTCTGTCTTAAATATATTGATAATGGGTTGAGTGCAGAGGAATCTTGTATTTGTCTATATGTATTTTGTGGTCACACCCTCATTGCACCCCCGCCTAATGATTTTAAAAACTAGTGGTGAGCACAACTTTCCCTTGTTTGTTATAGTTCTACAAGAGCAGTGACCAGCTCCATGTTGTAGCTCCCACCCTCTCCAACTATAGTCAGGTGATCCCACTGGTGTCTAATAAAAGGGCAGCCAAGTTTGGGAGTTTTACTTTGAAAGCAGCTAGTAAGTTGCAGGTAAAACGTATTCGTCCCTTTTATAAAATGTATAATTAAACCATAGAATTCTTAATGAATCAGATGAAAATTGAGCATAGGACTGGCCAGATATGGGATGACTTTGACGTAGTTGGCCAGCTTAAATATATTGCAATATATGGACAAACAATCCCTGTTTTGTTTAAAAGGTAAGGCATTTTTCAGTAGCAGTATGCACAAAATGTCTCTGTCTTAAATATATTGATAATGGGTTGAGTGCAGAGGAATCTTGTATTTGTCTATATGTATTTTGTGGTCACACCCTCATTGCACCCCCGCCTAATGATTTTAAAAAACTAGTGGTGAGCACAACTTTCCCTTGTTTGTTATAGTTCTACAAGAGCAGTGACCAGCTCCATGTTGTAGCTCCCACCCTCTCCAACTATAGTCAGGTGATCCCACTGGTGTCTAATAAAAGGGCAGCCAAGTTTGGGAGTTTTACTTTGAAAGCAGCTAGTAAGTTGCAGGTAAAACGTATTCGTCCCTTTTATAAAATGTATAATTAAACCATAGAATTCTTAATGAATCAGATGAAAATTGAGCATAGGACTGGCCAGATATGGGATGACTTTGACGTAGTTGGCCAGCTTAAATATATTGCAATATATGGACAAACAATCCCTGTTTTGTTTAAAGGGTAAGGCATTTTTCAGTAGCAGTATGCACAAAATGTCTCTGTCTTAAATATATTGATAATGGGTTGAGTGCAGAGGAATCTTGTATTTGTCTATATGTATTTTGTGGTCACACCCTCATTGCACCCCCGCCTAATGATTTTAAAAAATAGTGGTGAGCACAACTTTCCCTTGTCTCTTATGTAACACTGATATAAAGCGTTACTTTCCCCATCTTTACTGTCGCTCTTCTCCCCTTCTCCCCAGCACGAGTGATCTACAGGCCGGCAAGGAAGTCACCCCAAGTTATGGCGGTGGGTTGGTGAATAACATTAAATACCTTTGGAAGACTCTTCTGTGGGATCATCTGGTAAATGTTCAAAGGGGTACACCTGATGTTGTCTGGATTCTTTAGATTTTGGGGTCATCCCTTTTTAAGATTACCATTTTAACGTTGTGTACTCTGGCAATGTTTTTTCTCCTGTAAACACTAAAAATATGCACTGTATTTTGACTACCCACCTACTTTTCTTTATATATGTATTTTATGTTTTGTTATTGTTTTGTGTTAAACGTAATAAAAAAGATTATTAAAAAAATACTTTCTAACCAGTACTAAACAAAAATATTATTATAATGTAACAAAATTTCATTGAAGACATAGCTGGGGATACAGTGAAGAGCTTGGGTAATGGAAGGAAATAACCAGGGAAAAGCATAGTGGTGTGTCAGAAAGATTATGCTGCCAATAACAGTCTTGCAAGTACCTGTATCTGTCCATGTACTGCGTCAGCTGGGAGTGAGCCTGGCACAGCTGTAATGAGAGAGAGAGGGCATACAACAGTATTATATTTTACATATTCCTATTTACATTAGATTCATACAAAGTGGAAATATCAAAAAGGGTTACTTTGAATGTCTGGATGCATATATTCCAACTACATTGGATTGACCAGTGAAAGTATCCCAGCTTAGTATGATTGTAAAGTCACACACTTAAACACCCCTGATAATAAAAGCAATTTCTAAGTACAGGTGAAGTTGTTGTACCATTTTAGTTAGTCACAGGGCAAGAACAATAACAAACAGGTGGTATAAAGGTGATATTGGCTAACTAAGATAATCATAGCAAGCTTTCAGAACATTTTAGTTCCTTTATCAAGCTGCCGATATAGGAACTAAAATTATCTGAAAGCTTGCTATGATTATCTTAGTTAGCCAATAAATACCACCTGGTCCTACCAATTTATAATGCATTCAATGGGTGCATTTTGCTGATTTTAAGTAATGTTTTCCTGGATTTTACATCAAAATTTTGTCCTGATGTACCCAAAAAACGGCTTTTTTTCTCTATGACTGTTATTGAAAAGGAGATTTTGTGTACTCACTGTTAAATCTCTTTCTCTCCAGTCGCTTGGTGGACATAGGAACAGTGGGGTATAGCTGGCACCACTAGGAGGCAAGACACAATAGTAATAAAGAAAAACTCCTCCGAGAGGGATTTAACTGTGAGTACACAAAATTTCCTTTTCTCCTTGGGGGACACAGGAACAGTGGGGATGTGCCAAAGCTGTCCCCTGAATTAAGGGAGGGAGGTAGAGGTCTGCGTGGAAACAGCCAATGGAGCTTGGAGGACCTTCCTGCCGTAGCGGCTGTCAGATGCTGCAAAGGTTGTCAAAATGGTAGAACTTTGAAAAGGTATGAATGGATGGCCACATGGCAGCCTTGCACAATTGTTCCACTGAGGCTTGGTTCCGAAAGGCCCAGGACACACTCATTCCTCTGGTGGATTGGGCCCTAATTCTAGCTGGAGGGGTATGTCCATGTGCTGTGTAGGCCTTTTGAATGGCTTGTTTCATCCAGCGGGAGATGGTTGTCTTGCCCTGACGGGGTCCTGACGTGAGTATGAACAGAAAGTCCGATTTGCGGATATCTTCCACTCGGTGCAGGTAATAATTGAGAGCCCTCACGGGGTCTAGAGAGTGGAGTTCCACCTCCATAGAGTTGGCAGATGATGGACAGAAGGTAGGCATGGTAATGTCTTGATTTAAGTGAAAATTGGAGACCACCTTAGGAAGAAAAGACGGAGTCTTGTGGTGGACCGCCCTTTCATGCTGGAAGGTGAGAAATGGAGATCTGCAGGATAGTGCTGAGAGCTCTGATACCGTCATGCTGAAGCTATGTCTAGGAGGAATATTGCCTTCCATGTGAGCCACTGTAAGGAAACTGAAGCCATCAGTTCGAAGGGAGGTCGTTAGAGGGATCTCAGAACAAGAGTTAGGTCCCAGGAAGGAACTGGAGCATGGACCGGAGGTTTCACTTGTGCCACCCCTTGAGGAAAATTTTGACGTCGGGAAGGAGGGCCAGATGCCTTTGGAACAGCACTGAGAGGGCCGATAATTGTGACTTGAGGGATCCCAAGGACTGTCCCACGGATAGGCCATACTGCAGGAAAGCTAGGAGATTGGGAGTAGAGAATCTCTGGAAGTTGGTTCCGTGGTTTTGGCACCACTGTTGGTAGATGGACCACACTCTGTGGTAGGTCTTGGCAGAGATTGGTTTACAAGCTGCCCGCATGGTGATAATGACAGCATCAGAGAAACCTTTCCGTTTTAAGATTGCGGTCTCAGTAGCCACGCCATAAATTTTAGGTTGGCTGGGCAGGGATGTCGGATTGGCCCCTGTGAGAGAAGGTCTGGTGAGAGGGGTAGGGTCCACAGTTCCGCAATCGATGGATTTAACAGATCTGAAAAACAAGTGTGGCGAGGCCATCAGGGGGCTATGAGGATGAGAGTGGTCTGTTCCCTCTGCAACTGTTTGATTGTTCTGGGAATGAAAGCGAGAAGTGGGAAGGCGTATGCAAGCTGAAAGTTCCAGTTGGCTGTTAGAGCGTCCGGCCGGAGGGTCCCTGTAGTGCGCGAAGAAGAGAGGTACCCTTCGATTTTGACGAGATGCCATGAGGTCCACCTCTGGTGTGCCCCATCTTTGGGTGATCTCGTGAAATACCTCTTCCTTTAATGTCCACTCGCCTGGATCCAGAGACTGCTTGTTGAGGAAGTCTGCGTCCCAGTTTAGGAGACCTGGAATGTAAATTGCCGAGCTGGGTCTAAAGTGCCTCTGCCCAGCGAAGGATGAGGCTGACCTCTGTTAGTGCTCATCTGCTTCTTGTGCTGCCTTGGTGGTTAATGTTTGTCACCGCTGTGGCATTGTCGGATTGGATCTTTAACGCCGGTCCCGCTAGCTCCTGTTGCCAGTGAACTAGGGTAAGCCAGATTGCTCGAATTTCTAGGACGTTGATGTGTAGTAGTGTCTCTCTTGGAGTTCGGCGGCCCTGTACTGAGTGCCCCTCCATTACTGCTCCCCAGCCGGAGAGGATTAGGTCCGTTGTGAGGAGACGCCAGTGTAGTTCCTCAAGGATTTTGCCTGTGGTCAGGTGACTGGTTTGCATCCACCAGTCGGGAGAGGCTCGAGTCTTGGGTGACAGCCGAACTTCCTGAAGTAACAATTTGCATTTCCAGGTCGCCAGAATGTTCCATTGGAGTTCTCTGAGGTAATGCTGTGCAAAGGGCACTGCTTTCATGGTCGAGACCATGACTCCCAATAGAAGGGACCGTACCAAAGTCCGTAGATTTTGAACCTTGTCTGAGGGAAGGGAGACAGTCTGTGTCTGTGTATTGAAGAGCATCCCTAGGAATACCATTGATTGACTTGGGATCAGGGAAGACTTGTCTATGTTGAGGTACCAGCCCAACTCCTGTAACCTGTCCATTGTGACCTGCAGGGCAAATTGGGCCCCTGCAAAGGTCGGTGCCTTGATTAGTAGGTCGTCCAGGTATGGGGTTATGTATAGCCCTGAAGTTCGGCTCAACGCCATGGCCACCGGTATAATCTTGGTGAAGACTGGGGGGCCGAAGTCAGGGCATATGGAAGAGCAGTGAACTGGTAGTGGTGATCTTGGAAGGCAAATCGCAGAAATTTCTGATCGGCTGGGAAAATAGGTACATGCAAGTAAGCGTCCTTTATGTCCAGAGAAACCAGGAACTGGCTGGGGGACATTGCCGATATGACTGATCTGAGAGATTCCATCTTGAAGCTCCGCAGGCGAATAAAGGTGTTGAGTTCCTTGAGGTCAAAAATCGGGCAGGCAGAGCCATGCTTTTTAGGGACCACAAACAAGTTTGAGTAGTAGCCCCTGAACTGTTCTCCGCGAGGTATGGCAATGATGACGTCTGATTGGAGAAGGATGTGAATCGCATCCAGGAGCACTCGGGATTTGGTATGGTCCTGAGGAAGCCTGGACATTAAGAAGCAGCAAGGGAGGCAAATTCTATGTGATACCCTCGGGTCACGACATTGTGTACCAAGTCTTGAGTCAGTTTTAGCCATGCGTTCGCAAAGTGTCGTAGCCTTCCCCCTACCGGCGCTACGCTTGTCAGTGATGGGGGACAGTCATGCTGATGCGGCTAGCCAGCTTGTGTGACTGCCAGGATGGTCTGTTTTCCTGTGAGGTGTCCTCCTCCTGCAAAGGAGTGTCAAGGAGGGGAGGACCTTGCGCTCTTGTTTTGGGGGCCACGAATAAAAAATTCCCAGACGGAAAGATAAGCGTGCCTTGGGTTGGGGCAGCAAGGTGCTCTTACCACCCGTAGCTTGACTTATAATCTTGTCAAGGTCAGGCCCGAAGTGAAGTTTTCCCTTAAATGGTATTGAAGTCAGAGACCAAAGCTGACCCAAAGAGATCGACGGCTGCTACCGCTAGGGCTGAGGTTCTGCTGGTTACTTGGATCGCGTTGAGCGATGCCTCACATAGATAGTCATTGGCCTCTTTCATTTGTGATGCCCACTGAGAAAGCTCCTGGTGGGGGGCCCTAGAGACAATTGCTCGGCATAAGGAATCAAACCAAGACTGGATAGCTCTGCTCACCCAGGCCGATGCCAGGACTGGACGGAGAGGTGCTGGAGGCATCGAATAGGGAGCGTAGGAGTCCTTCCAACTTTTTGTTCATTAAATTGAACTGGAAGAGTTGTGTTCTGTGTTGAAAGACATGAGACCGGGGTGTCCACAGGAGTGGAGGACCACTTCTATGTGAGCTCCAAGGGGAAAGGATATAGCCTTAGGATACGGCAGTTTGCTTGGAAATGTCTCTCTGGCTTATCGCACTCCTGCTAGATGATTTGTTCAAGTTGGTCTTGTGAAGGAAATGAGGAGAGGACCTGCTCTGGCGTTTGAATAGGCAGGAGGAGCCATTGGAACTGGCTCCGGGTTCTTGTAGATGCAGGGTTTTCTAGGACGGAAGAGATTAAGGAGTCAACTGCCTCAGAGGAAAGTTTAGGAGAGTCCTCCTCTTCCCGAGCTATTGGACAGTTCACCCTCTGATAAGGCCTACTCATCTCCTGAGTCTAGTGGCAATGGAGATGGATTAGTGGCTTCTTCCTCACACTAGTCTTCGGAGAGGGCCCTATGCTTGGAGAGGCTAGGTCCGGGATTGTCTAGGCAGGCCATTAGTCTGCGGGGGGGGGGGGGGGGTTGGGGGCCCTGCGGAGAGGGGTCTTGGGCAGGAACTGTAAGTTCTATTTAAGAGGTTTGGCTTGCTGAAGGGCTGGGTCCTGGAACCTCAGAACCAGATTCTTACATTTTTACAGATGCAGAAGAGGCTGCTCTGGAAATAAGGTTGTCGCTTGAACCCTCAGCGACATGTTGAGCAAGATTTGATCATCTGCTTGAAGGGCTAAAGATAATAACAACCCCCTTGAATTAAAGGTGGGATAATACTGCCCTACAAGGAGAAGTCAGGATTTGCCAATGAGGCCCAGTATTTGTGGGGGGGGAAGGGGGAATGTATCTGCTGAATTGTAGCAGCTGAAAACCCCTTGCCTGATCCTTTGTCCCGGTCTGAGCTGGGCTGATGACAAGCGTTGGCCTCGGCGTGATAGCTGTGCACTTCCAGGTTTGCGCAGCGTGTATGAGCGCAAAGAGAAAAAAGGGCTGGCCCCAGAGAATGGTGCTGGTTATGCCGGTAGCGCAAGGTAAATTGAGCTCCCTGTGGTCTCCCCGCATCTCGGAAGCAGGCTAGCAGGGGGGTTGGAAGAGTCCTGGAACAGCCCCTATAGCAGCAGCTAAAACAGCAGGCAATCCGTGTATCAACCCCACTATGCGGTAGCAGGCTAGCGGGGGGGGGGGGGGATGAGCTACATCTACTCAGTGTAGATGTCCTGTCTATCTTCGGTGATAGGCAATAGTAAAAGAGAACAGGGTATAGCAGGCGGAGGAGGGACTAGTTTTTCTTTATTACTATTGTGTCCTGCATCTTAGTGGTGCCAGCTATACCCCACTGTTCCTGTGTCCCCCAAGCAGACCAAGGAGAAATAAAGAGGTTTAAAAAAATAACCAAACGTATATTTGCCATGGTTCTGCCTGTAAATGGTCAAATCCAATTAGTCTGCCCCTTATACAGTCCTGCACCAATCACTTATTTCTTTAGGTTTTGTATGTGACTGACAAAGAGGCCTTGCACATGCCCCCCATAGCGTAACATTAATACTGCAATGCTTAACCCTTGTTATTAGCACAGTAAATATTGTATCTCAAAGGAAAAACTCACTCCTGTGCTGTAACCGAGTAATGCACAGCACCAGTAGAGATAAGAGGTTTTTTTTTTTTTTTTAAAGGTTATGGTACACAAGTTGTATTCTATAGTGATGTAATTTAGCCAGCAGATAAGTGCAGATAGGAATGTTTGCAATTCACCTGGGTACAAAAAATGAGGTGAAAAAGTACAACTGTGGAGACAGGAAGTTACTTCCACTGGATCTAATGAAAGGAAGAGTATCTGGTAGACTTACCTGAGCACCCGATACCTGAGAACTGTGAATGCAAGTGATGGTATCAATCAGATTATGAGCTTCGTCAATAATCACCACCTGATCCTTCAGTTTGATTCCTGAAGCTTTCCTTGTTAATTCATGGAGGAGCATTTGATACGGCAGAACCACAACCTGGACATTTTGACAAATACGGCGTTTGAAGAGAGATCATTTAAATGAGGGCCAAAAGATACAAATTGTACTTCTTGGCTCTTACACATTCCTCAGAATGGAAACGCTATAGATACAGTATATAACCAGGGCTATCCAACCTTTTCATGTTGCATTTCAAAGAGTGTATAATGTAATATAGGGGAGATTTTCTTTGCAGGCCACATCCACCCCCACAGATTCACCTGCATAACCCTCTTTCTTAACCATACATTAGTCTGTTTCTTTTGGAGTAAAATTGCACATTGGATTTCTAACCTGCATTGCCAGAAGGTGCCACTTTGCCTGCAGAGCCTCACCCTCTCCTGAACTGCACCACCTACACTTCCACATAGCACCCTGTTTGCTCAAACCATATGATAATGCCAACAGAAGCCAGTTAAAGAAAATCTCATCCTGGCCATGCATGTTCCTGGCCTGTAATTTCTGCCAGAAAACTGGGAAAATGATGTCAAGCAGTCAGCTTTGGCAGGCACCAACCCCACTGCACTACTCTGCCTTCTGTTAATATATATGGGCAAGTGAGGCAGTATTACGGAGAACAGGTGGTTCAGGAGGTGACCTCTGCAGGGAAAGTATAAATGGGTTTTCTCTTTCTTTTAATAGTTTTGGGTACTGTTAATTTAAGATACCTTTCATAAAACAATATATTAAATATCTTTGGCTCTACTACCTCTGCTTAGCCTTCTGAGCTCAACCACTTTCCATAGACCTAAGAAACATCCTCTGCATCCTGTAATAATCTAATTAGTCTGCAGTCTTTAAGATGTAATAAAACCCTGATCCATCAGCTCTCACCTGTGCAGCTGGTATGGCATAGCGGCTTGAATAGTAAGGACATGCTTTCAACTCCCGGGCCAGAGACACCAGCTGCTCAATATCCTTAACTTCAACTAATGTCTCGTCTCGTAAGAACTGCATTTGCTCATAGCAATAGAATGGACACATGGCGCGGCTCTCCCGCTTTTTCTTCCCTTCTGGCTCCTCGGTTTTCTTCTCTAAGACAATGCAAGACAATGAGAGGGGAATTACATTTCAGCTCTGCATAGGTTTGCACTCCGACAGCAATACATAGAGACCCATGTAGTTACAGACTCACCATGTTTGTTCTTTTGCATCTCCATGCACCGATCATTGATAAGCTGCACAGTTCCCAGCCTCCGAACATCTTCATTGACACACATATTCTGCACGGTAACAATTAAGAGACATTTCGCTTAAGCCTGAATCAATAATCTAACAAGGTGGTAGCTATGTACAAGGATATTGTTATCTGTTCTGAAAGATACATGAATACTTTCACCTAAAGCTTCTTATGCAGAGATGTACCCACACAATCCAATCATTAATCCCAAAGCATAGAAAACAATATGGATGCACACAACCAGACTGCACAAAAAATCTAGGGGCATGGGGATGAGGCAAGTGTTCCTATTAATATAATTTTGCCCATGTGCTGAAAATATATTTTGGTTTTAACTTGACATAGTGTGTGTAAATGTCATAAGGACTTTATAAGTAACTAAGCTTCACTGGGGCAATTACTGATGGGAATGATGTACGTCCTCTGTAAAGCACTGTAGAATAAACCGGTGCTATATAAATATATTTCTCGTGTACTATCTTCAAACTGTGAAAATGTCAGGTACCTGTCGAGATCCAAGAGACACCAGCCTTGTCTGCTTGCCAAATGGACTCTTCTGAACTTCATGAACAAACTGGGAGAGCTGTGAGTGTGTTCGACTGCAGTAGTAAATCTGTACAGTGTGATACACAAAGGAGAATGTTAATGAACAAACTGGGAGAGCTGTGAGTGTGTTTGACTGCAGTAGTAAATTTGTACATTGTAATCCATAAAGGAGAATGTTAAAAAGACTTGAGGACCTGTCCGTGGCCCTATTTGTATCATGGGAGACTTCAAGTCCCCCACAGACCATGGCCTAGATAGACTAAAAACCCAAATAGCCCACTTAACTAGCACAATAGGCCAAATCATTCACCAAAGAAGATGCCTGTAGATGGAAAAATACTGTAGATTCTGAGAACTCATTTCATTTTCAAACACATCAATCCCTATCCAGGATTGACCTGGCACTAGTCGCTCAAGACATCCACTCTAGTATAGATAACACCAGGTTTCTACCCCATATCCTCTCAAACCATATTCCATTATCACTGAGATAGCTACCCACAGTCACATCTATGGCTTCACAATAACATTTAAGAATATGAGAAAACTAGGTTTAAGTTATGCAATTTTATCGTCATTTTGTTGCAAGCCACATAAATATTGAAGCATTTTTAGAAGACAAAATAGTTTTTACTTTACAGGCCTAGTAACATCAAACATTTCATATACAGTTCCTATATATACTTTTTCTAAATTCGTGTGATCCTAATTTAGGCTTAAATTAAAGCCAGTACAAAGCTAATGGCACATGTAGTGTTGGAATATGGCAGGGTCACCAGGAAGTTTTTGGGTATTTTGTGTATAATATATATATATATATATATATATATATATATATATATATATATATATATATATATATATATATATATATATATATATATATATAAGAATGTGGATAAATGGATGCACACCGGGATTTTTTTTAAAAAGGTTAAAACTCGCTTTTATTTAAATACTTAAAACATGGTCAGGTCAACGTTTCGGTCTCCATCTTAGACCTTTGTCAAGACCCAAATGGTTGGTTAAAAAAGAACACATATATAGATACATTAATCCCACCCACAAATGGTTACCCTACCGCTGCTTACTTTAAATCAAAATATTTAGCCCTGTTATGTGTATACAGGCATTTTCAAACAACATTAGGTGCAGCCACGGGTAAACCAAACAAGAGAAATTGTAAATAAAAACAAAAATTGGACACATGGACCATACAGAAACTTGATACTTCAGGGCAAAATATAAAGTTAAGAAATCTTAAGCCAATATTCAACGTTACATTGTTC